>NC_134362.1:195405195-195660195 GCF_048569485.1 Anomaloglossus baeobatrachus | reverse complement strand
ATTGATTACCCTGCAGAGTTTAGTATCATCTGCAAATATTGAAATTCTACTCTGCATGCCCCCAACAAGGTCATTTATAAATATGTTGAAAAGAAGCGGGCCCAATACTGACCCCTGTGGTACCCCACTATGAACTGAGACCCAGTCCGAGTACGTACCATTAATAACCACCCTTTGTTTCCTATCACTGAGCCAGTTTTTAACCCAGTTACACATATTTTCCCCTATCCCCATTATTCTCATTTTAAGTACCAACCTTTTGTGTGGCACCGTATCAAAAGCTTTTGAAAAGTCCATATACACAACATCCACTGCATTTCCCTGGTCCAGGCTTGAACTTACCTCTTCATAGAAGCTGAACAAATTAGTTTGACAGGATCGATCCCTCATAAACCCATGTTGATACTCTGTCATAAGGTTATTTTTCTTGAGATACTCCAGTATAGCATCTCTCAAGAAACCCTCAAGGATTTTACCAACCGTAGAGGTTAAACTTACCGGCCTATAATTTCCCGGCTCAGTTTTTGTCCCCTTTTTGAATATTGGCACCACATTTGCTATGCGCCAGTCCTGCGGTACCGACCCTGTTATTAAGGAATCTGAGAAGATTAAAAATAATGGTCTATCACAGAACTCAATTCCTGTAGTACTCTGGGGTGTATGCCATCCGGGCCCGGAGATTTGTCAACCTTAGTGATTTCGAGGCGGTGGCGTACTTCCTGCTGGGTTACGCAGGTAATATTCAAGGGTGAATTTATGGCATCACTGGTCATGTCATCTGCCATGGCATTTTCTTGTATAAAAACCGTAGAAAAAAAGTCATTCAGCAGGTTGGCTTTACCCTCATCCCCTTCCACCATTTCACCAAGACTATTTTTAAGGGGGCCAACACTATCGCTTTTCAGTTTTTTACTGTTTATGTAGTTAAAGAATATTTTAGGATTATTTTTACTTTCTCTCGCAATGAGTCTCTCTGTCTCAAACTTAGCTAACTTAATATACATATATATATATATATATATATATGTGTATATATACATATATATACATATACACACACACACACACACACACACACACACACACACACACACACACACACACACACACACACACACACACACACACACACACACACACACGCGCACACACACACACACACATATATATATATATATATATATACACACACATACACACACATATATACACATATATATATATGTATATATATATATATATATACACACACATACATATATATACACACACATACATATATATACACACACATATATATACACACACACATATATATTTATTATACCTGGATAACCCTTTTAATTGGAAAATGATATCATGTAATTCCCGCTTACTTCACTAGATGGCAGTAAATACAATGGCACTAACCACAGACCTGTAAGATCGGTGCTTGGTAATAAGTTTCTACTTAATATTGATGGTATTCTCACAAGAAAGATCCCATATATCTTAATATTGCATATGTCTTAATGAGCAGAGCTGCTGGATGGCCTTACATCAGGTCAAACATCTTTCCAATACAGGACTATGACTCCTAGCAAGCCTCATAATGCCAATTTTAATGAGTCAGAAGCTTATACTATGGTTGCAATGCGTAATATCACAGGTATAGCACCAGGTGGCAGTCTCCTCCTTTATTACAATATTATTTATTCCATAATACTATGTGCAGTTAGGATAAAGAACGCTGGGGAACAAATGAAAAAAAAAATGTTTGGTGCCTCGGGTATTAAACTTAATTTTAGGTATAGTCCATTCTTGGAATCAGAATATGTCATTCAGTTTTTTGCAGCAGTTCTATGTTTTGAGATAATGTATAGTTGTCCACACTTGAATTTGGGATAGGGTGTTATTTATTGAATCAAAGATGGTCTATAAGGTGTGTGACAAATGCTTATTAAATGTAATGTGCATTTAAACAAATAAGGCATTAGTCAAATATATATACAGCGGATTAAGAATCCTTCCTCTCTGCGTGTGCTGTGTATGGAAGACATCATAGCAGATAGTCTACACACACCAGCTCAGAGACAACTGAAGATTAGAGACAGTCTGCGTGTGCTGTGTATGGGAGACATCATAGCAGCCAGTCTGCACCCACCAGCTCAAAGACAACTGAAGATTAGAGACAGTCTGCGTGTGCTGTGTATGGGAGACATCATAGCAGCCAGTCTGCACCCACCAGCTCAGAGACAACTGAAGATTAGAGACAGTCTGCGTGTGCTGTGTATGGGAGACATCATAGCAGCCAGTCTGCACCCACCAGCTCAAAGACAACTGAAGATTAGAGAGAGTCTGCGTGTGCTGTGTATGGAAGACATCATAGCAGCCAGTCTACACCCACCAGCTCAGAGACAACTGAAGATTAGAGACAGTCTGCGTGTGCTGTGTATGGGAGACATCATAGCAGCCAGTCTGCACCCACCAGCTCAAAGACAACTGAAGATTAGAGACAGTCTGTGTGTGCTGTGTATGGAGACATAGTAGCCAGTCTGCTCCCACCAGTTCAGAGACAACTGAAGATTAGAGAGAGTCTTTGTGTGCTGTGTATGGGAGACATCATAGCAGCCAGTCTGAACCCACCAGCTCAAAGACAACTGAAGATTAGAGACAGTCTGTGTGTGCTGTGTATGGAGACATAGTAGCCAGTCTGCTCCCACCAGTTCAGAGACAACTGAAGATTAGAGAGAGTCTTTGTGTGCTGTGTATGGGAGACATCATAGCAGCCAGTCTGCACCCACCAGCTCAGAGACAATTGAAGACTAGAGAGAGTCTAAGTATGCGGTGTATGGGACAAACCATAGCAGATATCTCTGAGCTGGTGGGTGCAGAGTAACTGAAGATTAGAGAGTCTGTGTGTGCTGTGTATGGGAGACATCATAGCAGCCAGTCTGCACCCACCAGCTCAGAGACAATTGAAGACTAGAGAGAGTCTAAGTATGCGGTGTATGGGACAAACCATAGCAGATATCTCTGAGCTGGTGGGTGCAGAGTAACTGAAGATTAGAGAGTCTGTGTGTGCTGTGTATGGGAGACATCATAGCAGCCAGTCTGCACCCACCAGCTCAGAGACAATTGCAAATTGAGGATAAAGAGGAAAACTGGTAAAAGATTTAGGGTTCAAATCACATAAAAGTGATATTCCTCATGTACCTACCTATGACAACTTTAAAGCAAGTTTATGAATTACCGTAACTTTTTTGCCTGGAAAATACCTTTAAATACTAACATAAAAAGTAAGGCAGCTTTACAGTTATTCTTGATTCTAAAATGTTCGACCTGTTTTTTTGCCTGCAGCTTCTATGCACACGAATGCACCTCCAGTGTAAACATTAAATCTGGGTAGCTTAATCCTGCGATCAATGTGGTACTCCCATCATATAGGATTCCTTCTTGCTTACTTCCATACAATTAGAATAATACAAGATTGCAGGAGAGGATCAAACACTGTTGCATATTCTCTGACAATGAGACACATACCGTAGGTCTGGAAAGGTGCTATATAAACAATACAGCAGATTTTTTTTATAAACTGGTTGCAAAGGTGGACGTAGCCTTTAATACCATAAAATACCAGAAGATAAACAGTAGAGGGGTCGTCTGCACCGCTGATGGAGATACGAAAGATCCAGGATACAAAGAAGACGATTGCGATTTTAAAGTCTTCAGACTTCTCAATCACGATAAACCACATGCAAAACTGAAGACTTCGAAACGTGTCGATAAAATCGCATCGAGTCTTCTTTGTATCCTGAATGATTTTTCCTATCTCCATCAGCAGCGCAGACGACCCATATACTGTTTCTCTTCTATATGTATATACTAGCTGTAGCACCCGGCGTTGCCCGGGATAGTAACTGTCTCTCTGTTTCCCTCCCAGTCTCTGTCTGTCTGTCCCTCTCTGTCTCTTTCCCTGTCTGTCTCCGTCTCTTTCCCTGTGTCTGTCTCTTTGGCTGTCTCTTTGGCTGTCTCTTTGGCTGTCTGTCTCTTTATCGGTCTCTGTCCTTGGCTGTCTGTCTCTTTCCCTGACTGTCTCTCTGTCTCTTTCCCTGTATGTCTCTTTCCTTGTCTGTATCTGTCTCTTTCCCTGTCTGTCGCCTTCCCTGTGTCTGTCGCCTTCCCTGTGTCTGTCGCCTTCCCTGTGTCTGTCGCCTTCCCTGTGTCTGTCGCCTTCCCTTTGTCTGTCGCCTTCCCTTTGTCTGTCGCCTTCCCTTTGTCTGTCGCCTTCCCTTTGTCTGTCGCCTTCCCTTTGTCTGTCGCCTTCCCTGTGTCTGTCGCCTTCCCTGTCTGCCTCTTTCCCTGTCTGTGTCTGTCTCTTTCCCTGGCTGCATTGTGACACACCAACATTCCATTTAAGGGCGTGGCTGCGCATTCTTCTGAAGTTCTGGCTGCATTGTGGCTCCCAGCTCCATTAACTTTAATGGAGGCAGGTTTTTTTGGCGAATAACTGTAAAGTGTAAACTGTAAAGTGCGGAGTTACAATTTCCCCTTAAAACATAGTCTATGACGTTCTCGGAGTCAAATGGAGTGTCTGTGCTTGTACATGCGATGGGGCACATTCCTTTAGTGGACATACACACATACATACACTCAGCTTTATATAATAGATGTACATTCTATATGTATAATGTATATTATTGATTTTGCTACTGAAGGAGCTGATGACTCCGAAAAGCATAGAACAATAAAGTCACATGTCTTAACCTCCATTTGATCTTCAGTGATCTTCCTCTGGCAGCACAAATTAACCCTTTTCTACTTTCCACTCCATTACGGATTCTTTGGACCTGATGGCCCTTGAGGTCCCTTCCAACTCTACCATACCATGATTATTCTGGCATTTCAACATTTTTTCTAACCATGGGCAATTTTCAGCTTAATCCTTGTTGTATCCACAACTTCACCAGATGAGCAATTCCCAACACCGTATTGTCCTTTATCATGGGAGAAGACCTTATTGTGCTTTTTGCTCCTCAGCTTTTTCCTACATCCAGGACTCGGATGTGACCTTGTGCCTACAGCTATACAGTATATACGCCATACACCGGGCATGCCCATGTCTGCTCTCTGCATTGTAGGCCCATGCTACACTGAGTGCACAGATCATTTGATGGACGCCCGTGCTGATGTGAGCCTGTCATCAGTGGATATGTGCGGCAGGCTGGTACACGACCGCTGCCTCTGAGACCTGCTTTCACATATAATCCTGCACTGTGGTGAATACATATCATGTCAGATGAATGTCTGCAGGTCTCTGCCATGTTCTTTTGGATGGCGCGGAGAACTGTGAAACCGATCCTGAGTGTTTCCAGACAGGCATATGACAAACATGTACTCCAGCTGAACCGCAGAGATGGAGGCAGCGTTAACACAATGTGATGGCTCCCGGTATCAGCCAAGACTGTCCAGCTGGTGGCCCTCCAATGCATCTCCGACAATTCACTATACATTACTAAGAGCCGCAGCGGAGTCTGCTTCTTACCTATTACATTATACTGTACTTCTACCCAAAATCACCTGAAATATACGTCAGTCATTCTCCTCTGGTATATATAAATTAGCTTTTACCCACAAATAGATATCACTACAGAGCCAATTCTTGGTGAGAGATAGAGAGGACGTCTGCAACCATGGCATGGCATAAGGGATACTACAAATACTCTCCACAGGATACAGGATGGCTGGAAAACAAGCTTTTCTGGGCTTGGAGAGTAACCTCTGATCAAAGTGCTCATGTTCCCTGTCCACCACGGACGTTACGTACAATGGACATGTGAGCATCAGAACTGGACTAATGCACCCAAAGGTCTCAGCTATGATCCGAGGGTCTAAGCTATGATTCGAAGGTCTAAGCTATGATCCGAGGGTCTTTGCTATGATCCTAAGGTCTCAACTATGATCGGAAGGCCTCAGCTATGATCCGAGGGTCTCGGCTATGATCCGAAGGTCTCGGCTATGATCCGAAGGTCTCGGCTATGATCCGAAGGTGTCGGCTATGATCCGAGGGTCTCTGCTATGATCCGAGGGTCTCAGCTATGATCCAAAGGTGTCAGCTATGATCCGAAGTTCTAAACTATGATCCGAGATCCAAGAATCTCTGCTATGATCCTAAGGTCTCAACTATGATCGGAAGGCCTCAGCTATGATCCGAGGGTCTCGGCTATGATCCGAAGGTCTCGGCTATGATCCGAAGGTCTCGGCTATGATCCGAAGGTGTCGGCTATGATCCGAAGGTCTCGGCTATGATCTGAGGGTCTCTGCTATGATCGGAGGGTCTCAGCTATGATCCAAAGGTGTCAGCTATGATCCGAAGGTCTAAACTATGATCCGAGATCCAAGAATCTCTGCTATGATCCTAAGGTCTCAACTATGATCGGAAGGCCTCAGCTATGATCCGAGGGTCTCGGCTATGATCCGAAGGTCTCGGCTATGATCCGAAGGTGTCGGCTATGATCCGAAGGTGTCGGCTATGATCTGAAGGTCTCGGCTATGATCTGAGGGTCTCTGCTATGATCGGAGGGTCTCAGCTATGATCCAAAGGTGTCAGCTATGATCCGAAGGTCTAAACTATGATCCGAGATCCAAGAATCTCTGCTATGATCCTAAGGTCTCAACTATGATCCGAGGGTCTCAGCTATGATCCAAACGTCTCAGCTATGCTCGAAGGGTCTCAGCTATGATTGGAAAAGCTCAGCTATGATCCGAGGGTCTCAGCTATGAGCACAAGATCTCAAGCTATGATCCGAGGTTTTCAGCTATGATCCAAAGGTCTCAGCTATGGTCCAAGGATTTCATCTATGATCCGAGTGTCTCAGCTATGATCCAAGGGTCTCAGCTATAATCAGAGGGTCTCAGCTATGATCGGAAGGTCTCAGCTATGATCGGAGGGTTTCAGCTATGATCCGAAGGTCTAAGCTATGATCCGAGGATCTCTGCTATGATCCTAAGGTCTCAACTATGATCCGAGGGTCTCAGTTATGATCCGAGTGTCTCAGCTATGATCCAAGGGTCTCAACTATGATCAGAAGGTCTCAGCTATGATCGGAGGGTTTCAGCTATGATCCAAAGGTCTAAGCTATGATCCGAGGATCTCTGCTATGATCATAAGGTCTCAACTATGATTCGAAGGTCTCTGCTATGATCCGAAGATATCTGCTATAATCTGAGGGTCTCGGCTATGATCCGAAGGTCTCAACTAGGATCCGAGGGTCTCGGCTATGATCCGAAGGTCTCAACTATGATTTGAAGGTCTCTGAATACGCAGAGCATTGAAGCTTGTATGGGGTTTTTGTAGTTGCAGACTGGCCAGAGTGCCCATGATACCCCCTATCCAGCTGCATGTGCATCATTTACTTGGGCAAAAGATTCCAGCAGGGTGCACAGTAGGAAGAAAACAAAAAGATAAAAGTAGAGTGATGGATGAGTTCTGCTGGGAAACCTTGTATCCTGGCATCATGATGATGTGACGCGTAATAGTATAAAAAAAATTGTACAGACCAAATACTCCTCTTCATGGCGGCCATATTACCTTAAAGTAGCACCTATTTCACCAGCCTAATATTCTTGTCATACTGGGAAAAACTGTCCAGGAATGATCGGGACAGCGTTAGACAAGTTATGGGCCTGAGCTTCCCAGAAGCTGCAGGATCCTCTTCCATCCTCCATGACGAAATCACGGAGCTGATGGATATTAGAGACCTTGTGCTCCTCCACCTTCCGTTTGAGGAGGCCCCACAGATGTTCCATAGGGTTTAGGTCTGGAGACACTTGGCCAGTCCAGCACCTTTACCCTCAGTTTCTTTAGCGAGGCAGTGGTGGTCTTGGAGGTGTTTGGGGTTGTTAATTTGGAATATGAGAGCCATGAATGCCAACATGTCCTGTGACATCCTGCTTCAGGATGTCACAGGACATGTTGGCATTCATGGTTCCTTCAATGAACTGTAGCCTCCCAAAACCAGAAGCACTCATGCAGCCCCAAATCATGAAACTCCCACCACCATGCCTAACTGTAGGCAGGACATACTTGTCTTTGTGCTCCTCACCTGGTTGCCACCACAGACACTTGACACCATCTGACCCAAATAAGTTTATCTTGGTCTCATCAGACCACAGGACATGGTTCCAGTAATCCATGTCCTTAGTCTGCTTGTCTTCAGCAATCTGTTTGTGGACTTTCTTGTGCTTCATCTGTTGAAGAGGCTTCCTTCTGGGACGACAGCCATACAGAGTAGTGTGATGCACTGTATGGTCTGAACATTGAGAGGCGGACCCCCACCCCAGTCACTTCTGCGGTTTGCAGCATATGGTCACAGGCGGACCTCTTACACCTGTAACCTCTTCAGTGTGCGGTATATGGTCTGAGCACTGACAGGCGGACCCCCCACCCCTGTAACTTCTGCAGTGTGCGGCATATGATAGGCGGACCCCCCCACCCCTGTATCCTCTGCAGCAATGCTGGCAGCACTCATATGTGGCGCCCCTGAGACTTCAGGCGCCACAGGGTACTGCACCTCATCCTAGGTGCGGTGCTCATCTTGGATACGTAGGAGGTCATCACCAGTAACCACCACCAAAACACTCATCCAACACAACTACTACTACTACCGGCCAGCGTCTCCATCGCAACATCATGGACAGATGAGTGAAGCTTCAGCCATTATAAACATAGATTATCAAACTAATAAGCTCAGAATTTAGAAAGAAAAGCAAAATGATATGTAACTGAGGACTCTTAGAGGCTTTTACATCTGCAGCAAAATATTCTACATTTCTTGCTCAAACAGACCATATATGAGAAGTGACTTTTCTTGCCCATCTTGGCTGCTAATTGAAATACCTTCTGTTAAATCCTCCATTTTCAATATTAAATGACTGCAGAGAACGGTATATTTAATATGAGGACATTTCTCTTGAAGTCGGAGACTTGTGATTAACAACACAAACTTCTGCAATGTAATTTTACCAGTTTCACAAGGGCTTTTTTCCACATAAAGCAGGGTCCTTCTTCTAATACCCTGTGCCCCAGGCTCCAGTGAATATAAATCCTATTAAACCACCGCAAATAGAGCTGGGGTCTACCTATTATTGCATTTCTTGTTGTAAAAAAAAAGGAAGAGATTGACGAATGTTCTTGAAAAGTATCAGGAAAAAAGCAATAATTTTGTCTTACATTGCCAGAAATCACAAGAAATTTGATCACAATGTACTGTATATCCAATGTGATGGCAATCTGGTGAGTATGTACAAGAATATAATATAACTACTATAATACTGCCCCTATGTACAAGAATATAACTACTATAATACTGCCCTCTATGTACAAGAATATAACTACTATAATACTGCCCCTATGTACAAGAATATAACTACTATAATACTGCCCTCTATGTACAAGAATATAACTACTATAATACTGCCCCTATGTACAAGAATATAACTACTATAATACTGCCCCTATGTACAAGAATATAACTACTATAATACTGCCCCCTATGTACAAAAATATAACTACTATAATACTGCCCCTATGTACAAGAATATAACTACTATAATACTGCCCCCTATGTACAAGAATATAACTACTATAATACTGCCCCCTATGTACAAGAATATAACTACTATAATACTGCTCCCTATGTACAAGAATATAACTACTATAATACTGCCCCCATGTACAAGAATATAACTACTATAATACTGCCCTCTATGTACAAGAATAAAACTACTATAATACTGCTCCTATGTACAAAAATATAACTACTATAATACTGCCCTTATGTACAAGAATATAACTACTATAATACTGCCCCTATGTACAAGAATATAACTACTATAATACTGCCCTTATGTACAAGAATATAACTTCTATAATACTGCCCCTATGTACAAGAATATAACTACTATAATACTGCTCCTATGTACAAGAATATAACTACTATAATACTGCCCCTATGTACAAGAATATAACTACTATAATACTGCCCCTATGTACAAGAATATAACTACTATAATACTGCTCCCTATGTACAAGAATATAACTACTATAATACTGCCCCCATGTACAAGAATATAACTACTATAATACTGCCCTCTATGTACAAGAATATAACTACTATAATACTGCTCCTATGTACAAAAATATAACTACTATAATACTGCCCTTATGTACAAGAATATAACTACTATAATACTGCCCCTATGTACAAGAATATAACTACTATAATACTGCCCCTATGTACAAAAATATAACTACTATAATACTGCCCTTATGTACAAGAATATAACTTCTATAATACTGCCCCTATGTACAAGAATATAACTACTATAATACTGCTCCTATGTACAAGAATATAACTACTATAATACTGCCCCTATGTACAAGAATATAACTACTATAATACTGCCCCTATGTACAAGAATATAACTACTATAATACTGCCCCTATGTACAAGAATATAACTACTATAATACTGCCCTCTATGTACAAGAATATAACCACTATAATACTGCTCCTATATACAAAAATATAACTACTATAATACTGCCCCTATGTACAAGAATATAACTTCTATAATACTGCCCCTATGTACAAGAATATAACTACTATAATACTGCCCCTATGTACAAGAATATAACTACTATAATACTGCCCCTATGTACAAGAATATAACTACTATAATACTGCCCCTATGTACAAGAATATAACTACTATAATACTGCTCCTATGTACAAGAATATAACTACTATAATACTGCCCCTATGTACAAGAATATAACTACTATAATACTGCCCCTATGTACAAGAATATAACTACTATAATACTGCCCCTATGTACAAGAATATAACTACTATAATACTGCCCTCTATGTACAAGAATATAACCACTATAATACTGCTCCTATGTACAAAAATATAACTACTATAATACTGCCCCTATGTACAAGAATATAACTTCTATAATACTGCCCCTATGTACAAGAATATAACTACTATAATACTGCTCCTATGTACAAGAATATAACCACTATAATACTGCTCCTATGTACAAGAATATAACTACTATAATACTGCCCATTTGTACAAGAACATACAAGTGCATCTCAATAAATTAGATTATCAGAAAGTAAATTTATTTCAGAAATTCAAAACAAAAAGGGAAACATATATTATATAGTGTCATTACACACAGAGGGATCTATTTCACATGTTTATTATATATTATATAGAGTCATTACACACAGAGGGATAATATTAATAGAGAGTTGAGGGGAAGGAAAAAGTGTGGTAGAAAAAGGTGCACAAGCAACCGGGAAAACCGCAACCTTGATAGGATTGTTAAGCAAAGGCCATTCAAAAATTTGGGTGAGATTCACAAGGAGTGGACGCTGCTGGGGTCAGTGCTTCAAGAGCCACCACACACAGACGTATCCAGGACATGGGCTACAAGTGTCGCATTCCTTGTGTCAGACCCTCATGACCAATAGACAACGCCAGAAGCATCTTACCTGGGCCAAGGAGAAAAGAACTGGACTGTTCTCAGTGGTCTAAGTGTTGTTTTCAGATGAAAGTAAATTTTGCATTTCATTTGGAAATCGCGGTCCCAGAGTCTGGAGGAAGAGCGGAGGCCACAATCCAAGCTGCTGAGGTCTGGTGTGAAGTCTACACAGTCAGTGATGGTTTGGGGAGCCATGTTATCTCCTGGTGTAGCGCCACTGTGTTTTATCAAGACCAACGTCAGCGCAGCCGTCTACCAGGACATTTTACAGCACTTCATGCCTCCCTCTGCCGACAAGCTTTTTGGAGATGGAAATGTCATTTTCCAGCAGGACTTGGCCCCTGTCCACACTCCGAGAACTACCAATACCTGGTTTACCAACCACAGTATCACTGTGGTTGATTGTCCAGCAAACTCCCCTGACCTAAACCCCATAGAGAATCTATGAGAGACACCAGAGCCAACAATGCAGACGAGCTGAAGGCGGCTATCAAAGCAAAGTGGGCTTCAATAACACCTCAGCAGTGCCACAGGCTGATCCCTCCATGCCACATTGTTGCATTGATGCAGCAATTCATACAAAAGGAGCCGCGACCAAGTATTGAGGCATTTACTGTACAGACTTTTCAGGAGGCGCCAACATTTCTGAGTGTAAATTGATTTTTTCAGTTGGTGTTATATAATATTCCAATTTTCTGAGATGATGACTTTTGGGTTTTCATTGGTTGTAAGCCATAATCATCAACATTAACAGAAATAAACACATGAAATACATCCCTCTGTGTGTAATGACTCTATATAATATATAGGAATAGATCCCTCTGTGTGTAATGTCTATATATAATATATAGGAATAGATCCCTCTGTGTGTAATGACTCTATATAATATATAGGAATAGATCCCTCTGTGTGTAATGAGTCTATATAATATATAGGAATAGATCCCTCTGTGTGTAATGAGTCTATATAATATATAATAAACATGTGAAATAGATCCCTCTGTGTGTAATGACTATAATATATAGGAATAGATCCCTCTGTGTGTAATGACTATATAATATATAGGAATAGATCTCTCTCTCTGTGTGTAATGACTATATAATATATAGGAATAGATCTCTCTCTCTGTGTGTAATGACTTTATATTATCTATATATATAATTGCCTTATTCTGTCTGTCTGTCTGTCTGTCATGCTCCAAAATTGTGTCACGGTGACAGTGTCACCGTGACATGTCCTTACGGTGACACAAAGCTGATTGGCCGCTGGGTTCGCCATGGCCCCGCCCCCCCACACGGATTGGCCTCTCGCCCCGGCTGCGCCCCCACACGGATTGGCCAGCCGCTCGCCCAGGCTCTGCCCCCCCCCCACAGATTGGCCTCTCGCCCCGGCACCCTGCAGGCATTGGCAAGTCGCCCACGCCACGCCCCGCCCCCCTCACGCAATAGACGTTAGCTCTCGCCCCCCCCGCCCCCCGCATTGCCCGAACTGACACGGTCACGTAGCCACGAATCCGAAGTGAGTACTGTACTCCCCCCCCCTTTCCCCCCTCACCAACGGGAGCCCACATCAGCGTTCGCCGCCGCCGTATGCTGGTGTGGGCTCCCGTGAAAGCGGGGGACGTGTTGTGCTGGTAACCATGCTTGCATAGTTACCAGTAAATAAAGGTCCTGCAGCGGCGGCACTTCCACACGCACAAACATAACAGCACACACACACGCATACACACACACATCAGATCGCACTCACTCTCACACACACCTCACACACACCTCACACACACATCGCATCCACATACTCACAGCATCCGGCGATATCGCTTGCTTCTCGGCCTCGACACTGTGCTGTTGTGATCTTCCAGGACCTGACGGAGGATCACATGGCCAGAGGCATGTCGTATCTCCGGATGTTGTGAGTATCAGCGCGTATGTGCGATATCGTCAGTGTCTGTGTGTGTGAGTGGATGCGATCGGGTGTGTGTGAGTGGATGCGATCGGGTGTGTGTGTGAGTGGATGCGATCGGGTGTGTGTGAGTGGATGCGATCGGGTGTGTGTGAGTGGATGCGATCGGGTGTGTGTGAGTGGATGCGATCGGGTGTGTGTGAGTGGATGCGATCGGGTGTGTGAGTGTCGGCAGAGGAGCACGGCGTGCTGGAGGAGGCTGGGAGCAGAGAGGCTGATCATGGGGAAGGCTGGGAGGAGAGAGGCTGATGATGGGGGAGGCTGGGAGGGGGAGACTGATGCTGAGGGAGGCTGGGACGAGGGAGGCTGATGCTGGTGGAGGCTGATGCTTAGGGAGGCTGATGCTGGGGGAGGCTGGAAGGAGAGAGGCTAATGCTGGTGGAGGCTGATGCTTGGGGAGGCTGATGCTGCGGGAGACTGGGAGGAGAAGGCTGATGCTGAGGGAGGCTGGGAGGAAGGAGGCTGGGAGGAGAGAGGCTGATCCTAGGGAAGGCTGGGAACGGGAGGCTGATGCTGATGGAGGCTGGAAGGAGTGAGGCTGATGCTGGGGGAGGCTGGAAAGAAAGAGGCTGATGCTGGTGGAGGCTGATGCTTGGGGAGGCTGATGCTGAGGGAGACTGGGAGCGGAAGGCTGATGCTGAGGGAGGCTGGGAAAGGGAGGCTGCGAGGAATGAGGCTGGGAGGAAGGAGGCTGGGAGGAGAGAGGCTGAACCTGGGGAAGGCTGGGAACGGGAGGCTGATGCTAGGGGAGGCTGTAAGGAGAGAGGCTGAAGCTGGTGGAGGCTGATGCTTGGGGAGGCTGATGCTGTGGGAGACTGGGAGCGGAAGGCTGATGCTGAGAGAGGCTGGGAGGAAGGAGGCTGGGAGGAGAGAGGCTGATCCTCGGGAAGGCTGGGAACGGGAGGCTGATGCTGAGGGAAGCTGGAAAGAGAGAGGCTGATGCTAGGGGAGGCTGGAAGGAGAGAGGCTGAGGCTGGGAGGAGAGACGCTGATGCTGTGGAAGGCTGATGCTGAGGGAGGCTGGGAGGGGAAAGCTGATGCTGGGGAAGGCTGGGAAGACGGAGGCTGGGAGGAGAGAGGCTGATCCTCGGGAAGGCTGGGATAGGGAGGCTGATGCTGGAGGAGGCTGGAAGGAAAGAGGCTGATGCTGGCGGAGGCTGATGCTGGGGGAGGCTGGAAGGAGAGAGTCTGATGCTCGTAGAGGCTGATGGAGCACGATGGGGAGTGCGCTGCATGGGGGATGGAGCACGATGGGGAGTGCGGAGTATGGCGGATGGAGCACGTTTGGGAGTGCGCAGCATGGCGGATGGAGCACGTTTGGGAGTGCGCAGCATGGCGGATGGAGCACGTTTGGGAGTGCGCAGCATGGGAGATGGAGCACGATGGGGGGTGCGCAGCATAGAGGATGGAGCACGATGGGGAGTGCGCTGCATGGGGGATGGAGCACGATGGGGAGTGCGCTGCATGGGGGATGGAGCACGTTTGGGAGTGCGCACCTCCCCCCAAAACACACACACACACACACGCGCGCGCACTGCACAACACACCACACACCACACATCACACACACACACACACACACACACTGGGAACCACAAACAACTGCCCTACACAGACACCCACACACACAGACAACGCTGCGCACACACAGCACCCAACACACAAACACCGCGGCACACAGAAATATACGCACATACCGCACAACACACACATTGCACAAAACATACCTCCCCCCAAAACACACCACACACACACAAACCGCGCAACACACACACAACGCTACAGACACACAGCGCTCCACAAACAACGCAACACACGCAACACACATACAACACCGCTCTCACCCCCCGTCACACCCAGACAACACCCAGAACATGTACAGCCCCTACACAAACACTTGGTAACTACACACAACAACATTATATATATATATAACAAAAATCATACATGAACTACACAATACGTAAATTCTAGAATACCCGATGCGTAGAATCGGGCCACCTTCTAGTATATAATAAACATGTGAAATAGATCACTCTGTATGTAATCACTATATATAATATACACGTGAAATAGATCTCTGTGTGTAATGACTCTATATTATATATAATAAACATGTGAAATAGATTTCTCTGTGTGTAATGACTCTATATAATATATAGGAATAGATCCCTCTGTGTGTAATGACTCTATATAATATACAGTGCTGGCCAAAAGTATTGGCACCCCTGCAATTCTGTCAGATAATACTCAGTTTCTTCTTGAAAATGATTGCAATCACAAATTCTTTGGTATTATTATCTTCATTTATTTTGCTTGCAATGAAAAAACACAAAAGAGAATGAAACAAAAATCAAATCATTGATCCTTTCACACAAAACTCCAAAAATGGGCCAGACAAAAGTATTGGCACCCTTAGCCTAATACTTGGTTGCACAACCTTTGGCCAAAATAACTGCGCACAACCGCTTCCGGTAACCATCAATGAGTTTCTTACAATGCTCTGCTGGAATTTTAGACCATTCTTCTTTGGCAAACTGCTCCAGGTCCCTGAGATTTGAAGGGGGCCTTCTCCAAACTGCCATTTTGAGATCTCTCCACAGGTGTTCTATGGGGTTCAGGTCTGGACTCATTGCTGGCCACTTTAGTAGTCTCTTTTTGAAGTGTGTTTTGGGTCATTGTCCTGCTGGAAGACCCATGACCTCTGAGGGAGACCCAGCTTTCTCACACTGGGCCCTACATTATGCTGCAAAATGTGTTGGTAGTCTTCAGACTTCATAATGCCATGCACACGGTCAAGCAGTCTAGTGCCAGAGGCAGCAAAGCAACCCCAAAACATCAGGGAACCTCCGCCATGTTTGACTGTAGGGACCATGTTCTTTTCTTTGAATGCCTCTTTTATTTACCTGTAAACTCTATGTTGATGGCTTTTCCCAAAAAGCTCTACTTTTGTCTCATCTGACCAGAGAACATTCTTCCAAAACGTTTTAGGCTTTCTCAGGTAAGTTTTGGCAAACTCCAGCCTGGCTTTTTTATGTCTCGGGGTAAGAAGTGGGGTCTTCCTGGGGCATCCTACCATACAGTCCCTTTTCATTCAGACGCCGACGGATAGTACGGGTTGACACTGTTGTACCCTCGGACTGCAGGGCAGCTTGACCTTGTTTGGATGTTAGTCGAGGTTCTTTATCCACCATCCGCACAATCTTGCGTTGAAATCTCTCGTCAGTTTTTCTTTTCCTTCCACATCTAGGGAGGTTAGCCACAGTGCCATGGGCTTTACACTTCTTGATGACACTGCGCACCGTAGACACAGGAACTTTCAGGTCTTTGGAGATGGACTTGTAGCCTTGAGATTGCTCATGCCTCCTCACAATTTGGATTCTCAAGTCCTCAGACAGTTCTTTGGTCTTCTTTCTTTTCTCCATGCTCAATGTGGTGCACACAAGGACACAGGACAGAGGTTGAGGCAACTCTAATCCATGTCACCGGCTGCCAGTGTGATTTATTATTGCCAGCACCTGTTCGGTGCCACAGGTAAGTTACAGGGGCTGTTATTACACAAATTACAGAAGCATCACAGGATTGTTCAAACAGTGCCAATACTTTTGTCCACCCACTTTTTATGTTTGGTGTGGAATTATATCCAATTTGGCTTTATAACAATTTTTTTTTTTTTTCGTTGAAGACAAATTAAATGAAGATAATAATACCAAAGAATTTGTGATTGCAATCATTGTCAGGAAGAAACTGAGTATTATCTGACAGGATTGCAGGGGTGCCAATACTTTTGGCCAGCACTGTATAGCAATAGATCCCTCTGTGTGTAATGACTTTATATAATAGATAGGAATAGATCCCTCTGTGTGTAATGACTTTATATAATAGATAGGAATAGATCCCTCTGTGTATAATGACTTTATATAATAGATAGGAATAGATCCCTCTGTGTGTAATGACTTTATATAATATATAGGAATAGATCCCTCTGTGTGTAATGACTCTATATAATATATAGGAATAGATCCCTCTGTGTGTAATGACTTTATATAATAGATAGGAATAGATCCCTCTGTGTGTAATGACTTTATATAATAGATAGGAATAGATCCCTCTGTGTGTAATGACTTTATATAATAGATAGGAATAGATCCCTCTGTGTGTAATGACTTTATATAATAGATAGGAATAGATCCCACTGTGTGTAATTACTCTATATAATATATAGGAATAGATCCCTCTGTATGTAATGACTTTATATAATAGATAGGAATAGATCCCTCTGTGTGTAATGACTTTATATAATAGATAGGAATAGATCCCTCTGTGTGTAATGACTTTATATAATAGATAGGAATAGATCCCTCTGTGTGTAATTACTCTATATAATATATAGGACTAGATGCCTCTGTGTGTAATGATTCTATATAATATACAGTAAAATGAAAAAGTTTGGGCACCCCTATTAATGTTACCCTTTTTTCTTTATAACAATTTGGGTTTTTGCTATTTCGGTTTCATACATCTAATAACTGATGGACTGAGGAATATTTCTCGATTGAAATGAGGTTTATTGTACTAACAGAAAATGTGCAATCCGCATTTAAACAAAATTTGACCGATGCAAAAGTATGGGCACCCTTATCAACTTCTTGATTTGAACACTCCTAACTACTTTTTACTGACTTACTAAAGCACTAAATTGGTTTTGTAACCTCATTGAGCTTTGATCTTCATAGGCAGGTGTATCCAATCATGAGAAAAGGTATTTAAGGTGGCCACTTGCAAGTTGTTCTCCTATTTGAATCTCCTATGAAGAGTGGCATCATGGGCTCCTCAAAACAACTCTCAAATGATCTGAAAACAAAGATTATTCAGCATAGTTGTTCAGGGGAAGGATACAAAAAGTCGTCTCAGAGATTTAAACTGTCAGTTTCCACTGTGAGTAACATAGTAAGGAAATGGAAGAACACAGGTACAGTTCTTGTTAAGCCCAGAAGTGGCAGGCCAAGAAAAATATCAGAAAGGCAGAGAAGAAGAATGGTGAGATCAGTCAAGGACAATCCACAGGCCACCTCCAAAGACCTGCAGCATCATCTTGCTGCAGATGGTGTCAATGTGCATCGGTCAACAATACAGCGCACGATGCACAAGGAGAAGCTGTATGGGAGAGTGATGCGAAAGAAGCCGTTTCTGCAAGCACGCCACAAACAGAGTCGCCTGAGGTATGCAAAAGCACATTTGGACAAGCCAGTTACATTTTGGAGGAAGGTCCTGTGGACTGATGAAACAAAGATTGAGTTGTTTGGTCATACAAAAAGGCATTATGCATGGAGGCAAAAAAGAAGGGAATTTTGTTACTTACCGTAAATTCCTTTTCTTCTAGCTCCAATTGGGAGACCCAGACGATTGGGTGTATAGCTACTGCCTCTGGAGGCCACACAAAGCACTACACTAAAAAGTGTAAGGCCCCTCCCCTTCTGGCTATACACCCCCCGTGGGATCACGGGCTGCTCAGTTTTAGTGCTAAAGCAAGAAGGAGGAAAGCCAATAACTGGTTTAAACAAATTCAATCCGAAGTAACATCGGAGAACTGAAACCGTTCAACATGAACAACATGTGTACCCGAAAAAACCAAAAATCCCGAAGGAAACAGGGCGGGTGCTAGGTCTCCCAATTGGAGCTAGAAGAAAAGGAATTTACGGTAAGTAACAAAATTCCCTTCTTCTTCGGCGCTCCATTGGGAGACCCAGACGATTGGGACGTCCAAAAGAAGTCCCTGGGTGGGTAAATTAATACCTCAAGTTTGAGCTGCAAAACAGCTCTCTCCTACGAGGAGGCAACCGCCGCCTGCAGGACTCTTCTACCTAGGCTGGCGTCCGCCGAAGCGTAGGTATGCACCTGATAATGTTTGGTGAAAGTGTGCAGACTCGACCAGGTAGCTGCCTGGCACACCTGTTGAGCCATAGCCTGGTGTCGTAATGCCCAGGACGCACCCACGGCTCTGGTAGAATGGGCCTTCAGCCCTGATGGAACCGGCAGCCCAGCAGAACGATAGGCTTCAAGAATTGGTTCCTTGATCCATCGAGCCAGGGTGGATTTGGAAGCCTGCGATCCTTTGCGCTTACCAGCGACAAGGACAAAGAGTGCATCCGAACGGCGCAGGGGCGCCGTGCGGGAAATGTATATTCTGAGTGCTCTCACGAGATCCAACAAATGCAAATCGTTTTCAAACCGATGAACTGGATGAGGACAAAAGGAAGGTAAGGAGATATCCTGATTGAGATGAAAAGAGGATACCACCTTAGGGAGAAACTCCTGAATGGGGCGCAGCACTACCTTGTCCTGGTGAAAAACCAGGAAGGGAGCTTTGGATGACAGCGCTGCCAGCTCGGATACCCTCCGAAGAGACGTGACCGCTACCAGAAAGGCCACTTTCTGTGAGAGTCGAGAAAGTGAAACATCCCTCAGAGGCTCGAAGGGCGGCTTCTGGAGAGCAACTAGTACCCTGTTCAGATCCCATGGATCTAACGGCCGTTTGTACGGAGGGACGATGTGACAAACCCCCTGCAGGAACGTGCGTACCTGAGGAAGTCGTGCTAGACGCTTTTGAAAAAATACCGATAGCGCTGAGACTTGCCCTTTAAGGGAGCCGAGTGATAAGCCTTTTTCCAAACCAGATTGCAGGAAGGAAAGAAAAGTAGGCAATGCAAATGGCCAGGGGGACACTCCCTGTGCCGAGCACCAGGATAAGAAAATCTTCCACGTTCTGTGGTAGATCTTAGCAGACGTGGGCTTCCTAGCCTGTCTCATGGTGGCCACGACCCCTTGGGATAATCCTGAAGATGCTAGTATCCAGGACTCAATGGCCACACAGTCAGGTTCAGGGCCGTAGAATTCAGATGGAAAAACGGCCCTTGTGACAGTAGGTCTGGCCGGTCTGGTAGCGCCCACGGTTGGCCGACCGTGAGATGCCACAGATCCGGATACCACGACCTTCTCGGCCAGTCTGGGGCGACGAGCAGGACGCGGCGGCACTCGGACCTGATCTTGCGTAGCACTCTGGGCAAGAGTGCCAGAGGGGGAAACACATAGGGCAGCTGGAACTGCGACCAATCTTGCACTAAGGCGTCTGCCGCCAGAGCTCTGTGATCGCGAGACCGTGCCATGAAAATTGGGACCTTGTTGTTGTACCGGGACGCCATTAGGTCGACATCCGGCCTTCCCCAGCGGCGACAGATTTCCTGAAACACGTCCGGGTGAAGGGACCATTCCCCTGCGTCCATACCCTGGCGACTGAGGAAGTCCGCTTCCCAGTTTTCTACGCCGGGGATGTGAACTGCGGATATGGTGGAAGCCGTGGCTTCCACCCACATCAGAATCCGCCGGACTTCCTGGAAGGCTTGCCGACTGCGTGTCCCGCCTTGGTGGTTGATGTATGCCACCGCTGTGGAGTTGTCCGACTGAATTCGGATCTGCTTTCCTTCCAGCCACTGCTGGAAGGCTTGTAGGGCAAGATACACTGCCCTGATTTCCAGAACATTGATCTGAAGGGTGGACTCCTGCTGAGTCCACGTACCCCGAGCCCTGTGGTGGAGAAAAACTGCTCCCCACCCTGACAGACTCGCGTCTGTCGTGACCACCGCCCAGGATGGGGGTAGGAAGGACCTTCCCTGTGATAATGAGGTGGGAAGAAGCCACCATTGAAGAGAGTCCTTGGCCGTCTGGGAAAGGGAGACTTCCCTGTCTAAGGACGTCGACTTCCCGTCCCATTGGCGGAGAATGTCCCATTGAAGTGGGCGCAGATGAAACTGCGCAAACGGAACTGCCTCCATTGCTGCCACCATCTTCCCCAGGAAGTGCATGAGGCGTCTTAAGGGGTGCGACTGGCCTTGAAGGAGAGAGTGCACCCCTGTCTGTAGTGAACGCTGTTTGTCCATCGGAAGCTTCACTATCGCTGAGAGAGTATGAAACTCCATGCCAAGATATGTTAGTGATTGGGTCGGTGACAGATTTGACTTTGAAAAGTTGATGATCCACCCGAAAGTCTGGAGAGTCTCCAGCGCAACGTTCAGGCTGTGTTGGCATGCCTCTTGAGAGGGTGCCTTGACAAGTAGATCGTCCAAGTAAGGGATCACCGAGTGTCCCTGAGAGTGCAAGACTGCTACCACTGCTGCCATGACCTTGGTGAAAACCCGTGGGGCTGTCGCCAGACCAAATGGCAGGGCTACGAACTGAAGGTGTTCGTCTCCTATAACGAAGCGTAGAAAACGCTGGTGCTCTGGAGCAATCGGCACGTGGAGATAAGCATCTTTGATGTCTATTGATGCTAGGAAATCTCCTTGAGACATCGAGGCAATGACGGAGCGGAGAGATTCCATCCGGAACCGCCTGGTTTTCACGTGCTTGTTGAGCAGTTTTAGGTCCAGAACAGGACGGAAAGAGCCGTCCTTTTTTGGCACCACAAACAGATTGGAGTAAAAACCTTGACCTCGTTCCTGAAGAGGAAAAGGGATCACCACTCCTTCTGCCCTTAGAGAGCACACCGCCTGCAGAAGAGCATCGGCTCGGTCGGGATGTGGGGAAGTTCTGAAGAACCGAGGCGGAGGACGAGAACTGAACTCTATCCGGTACCCGTGAGACAAAATGTCTGTTACCCACCGGTCTTTGACCTGTGGCAGCCAAATGCCGCAAAAGCGGGAGAGCCTGCCACCGACCGAGGATGCGGAGAGAGGAGGCCGAAAGTCATGAGGCAGCCGGCTTGGAAGTGGTTCCTCCGGCTGCTTTCTTTGGGCGTGAGTGAGTCCGCCAGGAATCTGAGCTCCTCTGCTCCTTCTGAGTCCTTTTGGACGAGGAGAATTGGGCCCTGCCCGAACCTCGAAAGGACCGAAACCTCGACTGTCCCCTCCACTGTTGAGGTTTGCTTGATCTGGGCTGGGGTAAGGAAGAGTCCTTACCCTTGGATTGTTTAATGATTTCCGCTAATTGCTCACCAAACAGTCTGTCTTGAGATAATGGCAAACTGGTTAAGCATTTTTTGGAAGCAGAATCTGCTTTCCATTCCTTTAACCATAAGGCTCTGCGTAAAACCACAGAGTTGGCGGACGCCATTGACGTACGGCTGGTAGAGTCCAAGACCGCATTGATAGCGTAAGTCGCAAACGCAGACATTTGCGAGGTCAAGGACGCCACTTGCGGCACTGATGGACGTATGACAGAGTCCACCTGCGCCAGACCAGCTGAAATAGCTTGGAGTGCCCACACGGCTGCGAATGCTGGCGCAAACGACGCGCCGATAGCTTCATAGACAGATTTCAACCAAAGGTCCATCTGTCTGTCATTGGCATCTTTAAGTGAAGCCCCATCTTCCACTGCAACTATGGATCTAGCCGCAAGCCTGGAGATTGGGGGGTCCACCTTTGGACACTGGGTCCAGCGTTTGACCACGTCAGGGGGAAAAGGATAACGTGTATCCTTAAGACGTTTGGAGAAACGCTTATCTGGATAAGCATGGTGTTTCTGGACTGCTTCTCTGAAGTCAGCGTGGTCCAGGAAAGTACTCAATTTACGTTTGGGATACCTGAAATGGAATTTCTCCTGCTGTGCTGCTGCCTCCTCCGCTGGAGGAGAAATATCCAGCAGTCTATTGATGGCCGCTATAAGATCATTCACCATGGCGTCACCATCAGGGGTATCCAGGTTGAGAGCAGTCTCAGGATTTGACTCCTGATCACCTAGTTCTGTCTCATCATACAGAGAATCCTCTCGCTGAGACCCTGACCAGCGTGATGACGCCGAGGGTCTTTCCCAGCGAGCTCGCTTAGGCTGCCTGGGACTGTCGTCCGAGTCAGAGCCTTCAGCCTGTGATGTCTGGGACCCCCTTGGAGCACGGATTAGTTCCAACTGAGGGGGACCGGGAAACATTGAATCAGCAGTGCCCATGGTCTGAGTGACCGGCCTGGACTGCAAAGTTTCTAGAATTTTTGTCATAGTCACAGACATCTTAGGCTAAGTTCACACATCCTGTGTTTTCAATCCGTCAGGTCCGTCAGCAACGGATCAGTCATTTTCAAGATGTCAACTGATGCAACTGATGTGTTTTTCACAGGATTCCTTTCACAGGAATCCTGTGAAAAAACCGATCAGTTGCGTCCGTTACATCCGCTGTGCGTCCGTTTTTTGACGGATCAGTCATGATCCGTCTGTGTTTGGGACAGCCCAGTGGGCGTGCCAAGCATGCTGGGCATGCTCAGTAGAGCATGACGGAATCCTGCGCAGGATTCCGTTGTAAGACGGATTACAACGGAATCCTGCACCATAGACATACATTGCAAGTGTGGCGGATGGCGACGGATTCCTGCGCGGCGCGTTAATTTTGACGGCCCGAAAAACGTTACATTCTGCGTTGCTCCCCGTTCAGCGGTCAGTCAAAAACGACGGACCGCGACGCAGCGGATGCAACGCAGGGTCATCAGTCGCAATCCGTCGCTAATATAAGTCTATGGGGAAATACAGGATTCCTGCAAAAAATTTTGCAGGGTACCGTAATTCCCCAAGGCGACGGATTGTGACTGATGCAAAACACAGGATGTGTGAACTTAGCCTTAGGCTAAGTTCACACATCCTGTGTTTTCAATCCGTCAGGTCCGTCAGCAACGGATCAGTCATTTTCAAGATGTCAACTGATGCAACTGATGTGTTTTTCACAGGATTCCTTTCACAGGAATCCTGTGAAAAAAACGGATCAGTTGCGTCCGTTACATCCGCTGTGCGTCCGTTTTTTGACGGATCAGTCATGATCCGTCTGTGTTTGGGACAGCCCAGTGGGCGTGCCAAGCATGCTGGGCATGCTCAGTAGAGCATGACGGAATCCTGCGCTGGATTCCGTTGTAAGACGGATTACGACGGAATCCAGCACCATAGACATGCATTACAAGCTTGACGGATGGCGACGGATTCCTGCGCGGCGCGTTAATTTTGACGGCCCGAAAAACGTTACATTCTGCGTTGCTACCCGCTCGGCGGTCAGTCAAAAACGACGGACCGCGACGCAGCGGATGCAACGCAGGGTCATCAGTCGCAATCCGTCGCTAATAGAAGTCTATGGGGAAATACAGGATTCCTGCAAAATATTTTGCAGGTTACCGTAATTCCCCAAGGCGACGGATTGTGACTGATGCAAAACACAGGATGTGTGAACTTAGCCTTATCAGCAAAAACTGCAAACTCTGTCCCCGTCACCGGGGCAGGGTTCACAGGCGTCTCTGCCTGGGCTACTACTAGCATAGACTCCGGCTGACGAAGTGGCACAGGGACCGAACATTGCACACAATGGGGGTCAGTGGAACCTGCCGGTAGATCAGCCCCACATGCGGTACAGGCAGCATATGAAGCCCGTGCCTTGGCACCCTTGCTTTTTGCGGATGACATGCTGTTGTCTCCTCAGAGCAATATAGGGGTATAAGGCAGGAAGCGACCGTACAGTGCAATATATAGGTACAGACAAAAGTACACAAAACAACACTGTGGCACTAGTGGGGTCAGCACCTAGGTGCTGCTTACCGCCCGCTTAACAGCGGGTGTGTGGTCGCCAGAATCCCTTGTCTGGGTCTCCCAGGGCTATGTCCGTTCTCCAGCTCAGACTGCGTGCAGGAATGGCTGCCGGCGTCCTGTGAAGAGGGGCGGGCCGTGGGCGTGCTGCAGACAAAGAGCGGGAAACTGGCGTCCCACTGTGCCCAGTGAGAGGGCTGGAGTATGTAAATAAGACTCCAGCCCTCGGCGCTGACTATTGTACAGCGTCTCTCCCCTTCCCTGACTGACAGGGCTGGGGGCGGGAACGAAGCGTAACTAGGCCGCAGAAGCCGGGGACTAGATTTACAAGCGCTGCCGTCGTAAAAGCACGGTCGGCGCGAAGTCCCCGGCGCACCACAAGTCTCAGCCGCGCCGCAGTCACCATGGCGGCCGGCGCGGTAGTTCCCCACATATAAACTCACTCAGCAAAGCTGCAGTGAGTATAACCCAAGCGCGCAGCGCTACTGTCCCCGGCGCACTAGAACACCCAGCAACGCTGGAGTGTGTCTGTGCCTGTCTGTACGGGGACACAGAGTACCTGAATGTTGCAGGGCCTTGTCCCTGACGGTACCCAGCTCCGTATCCAGCAGGATCTCCGGGTCTGTGGATGGAGCCCGGCCTCAGAGTCTGGAGGCCGGTAAGATCCCACTTCACCAGAGCCCTTCAGGGGGATGGGGAAGGAAAACAGCATGTGGGCTCCAGCCTCCGTACCCGCAATGGGTACCTCAACCTTAACAAACACCGCCGACAAAAGTGGGGTGAGAAGGGAGCATGCTGGGGGCCCTAGTATGGGCCCTCTTTTCTTCCATCCGACATAGTCAGCAGCTACTGCTGACTAAACAGTGGAGCTATGCGTGGATGTCTGACCTCCTTCGCACAAAGCATAAAACTGGGCAGCCCGTGATCCCACGGGGGGTGTATAGCCAGAAGGGGAGGGGCCTTACACTTTTTAGTGTAGTGCTTTGTGTGGCCTCCGGAGGCAGTAGCTATACACCCAATCGTCTGGGTCTCCCAATGGAGCGCCGAAGAAACACGGCATTCCAAGAAAAGCACTTGCTACCCACAGTAAAATTTGGTGGAGGTTCCATCATGCTTTGGGGCTGTGTGGCCAATACCGGCATCGGGAATCTTGTTAAAGTTGAGGGTCGCATGGATTCAACTCAGTATCAGCAGATTCTTGACAATAATGTGCAAGAATCAGTGATGAGGTTGAAGTTACGCAGGGGATGGATATTTCAGCAAGACAATGATCCAAAACACCGCTCCAAATCTACTCAGGCATTCATGCAGAGGAACAATTCCAATGTTCTGGAATGCCCATCCCAGTCCCCAGACCTGAATATCATTGAACATCTGTGGGATGATGTGAAGCGGCTGTCCATGCTCGGCGACCATCAAACTTAACTGAACTGGAATTGTTTTCTAAACAGGAATGGTCAAATCTACCTTCATCCAGGAACTCATTAACAGCTACAGGAGGCGACTAGAGGCTGTGATTTCTGCAAAAGGAGGATCTACAAAATATTGTCACCTTTATGTTGAGGTGCCCATACTTTTGCACCGGTCAAATTTTGTTTAAACGCGGATTGCACATTTTCTGTTAGTACAATAAACCTCATTTCAATCCAGAAATATTACTCAGTCCATCAGTTACTAGATATATGACACTGAAATAGCAAAAACCCAAATTGTTATAAAGAAAAAAAGGTTAACATTAATAGGAGTGCCCAAACTTTTTCATATGACTGTATAGGAATAGATCCTTCTGTGTGTAATGACTCTATATAATATATCGGAATAGATTCACTCTGTGTGTAATGACTCTATATAATATATAGGAATAGATCCCTCTGTGTGTAATGACTCTATATAATATATAGGAATAGATCCCTCTGTGTGTAATGACTATATAATATATCGGAATAGATTCCCTCTGTGTGTAATGACTCTATATAATATATAGGAATAGATCCCTCTGTGAGTAATGACTATAATATATAGGAATAGATCCCTCTGTGTGTAATGACTCTATATAATATATCGGAATAGATCTCTCTGTGTGTAATGACTATATAATATATAGGAATAGATCCCTCTGTGTGTAATGATGACTCTATATAATATATAGGAAGAGATCCCTCTGTGTGTAATGACTCTATATAATATATCGGAATAGATACCCTCTGTGTGTAATGACTCTATATAATATATAGGAATAGATCCCTCTATGTGTAATGACTCTATATAATATGTGTTTCCCTTTTTGTATTGAATTACTGAAATAAATTAACTTTTTGATGATATTCTAATTTATTGAGATGCACTTGTAACTACTATAACACTACAGTTTATGCCTAGGAATAATACTATAAGACAGTGTTCATGTTTTCACTGGAGTCTGCACAACCTGCACTGATATACATAGTTACTTAGGTTGAAAAAAGCCCTAGGTCCATCTAGTTCACCTTCCTCCACCAGTTCTACATTTTGTCACTAAGTCATTTATAACCAACAATGTTGTGTATACTGAGGAAATCATCCAGCCCTGATATAAAAGCTGTTATAGTATCTGCCATCACTACCTCTTGTGGTCGGCATTCCACAGTCTGACTGCTCTAACTGTAAAGAACCCTTTCCTATTTAGCTGCTGGAGCATTCCACAGTCTGACTGCTCTAAATGTAAGGAACCCTTTCCTATTTAGCTGCTGGAGCATTCCACAGTCTGACTGCTCTAACTGTAAATAACCCTTTCCTATTTAGCTGCTGGAGCATTCCACAGTCTGACTGCTCTAACTGTAAAGAACCCTTTCCTATTTAGCTGCTGGAGCATTCCACAGTCTGACTGCTCTAACTGTAAAGAACCCTTTCCTATTTAGCTGCTGGAGCATTCCACAGTCTGACTGCTCTAACTGTAAAGAACCCTTTCCTATTTAGCTGCTGGAGCATTCCACAGTCTAACTGCTCTAACTGTAAAGAACCCTTTCCTATTTAGCTGCTGGAGCATTCCACAGTCTGACTGCTCTAACTGTAAAGAACCCTTTCCTATTTAACTGCTGGAGAATTCCACAGTCTGACTGCTCTAACTGTAAAGAACCCTTTCCTATTTAGCTGCTGGAGCATTCCACAGTCTGACTGCTCTAACTGTAAAGAACCCTTTCCTATTTAGCTGCTGGAGCATTCCACAGTCTGACTGCTCTAACTGTAAAGAACCCTTTCCTATTTAGCTGCTGGAGCATTCCACAGTCTGACTGCTCTAACTGTAAAGAACCCTTTCCTATTTAGCTGCTGGAGCATTCCACAGTCTGACTGCTCTAACTGTAAAGAACCCTTTCCTATTTAACTGCTGGAGAATTCCACAGTCTGACTGCTCTAACTGTAAAGAATCCTTTCCTATTTAGCTGCTGGAGCATTCCACAGTCTGACTGCTCTAACTGTAAAGAACCCTTTCCTATTTAGCTGCTGGAGCATTCCACAGTCTGACTGCTCTAACTGTAAAGAACCCTTTCCTATTTAGCTGTTGGAATCGCTTTTCTTCCACTTGCAGTGAGTGCCCCCTGGTCCTTAGTATTGTCTTTGGAAGAAATAAGTCATGTGCCAGTCCTTTATATTGATGAGGCAAAACAAAGTAGCCTGAGTCTTTGTAGCTTTAATCTGGTCAGCCCCTGTCCCAATAATGTAGGGGATCACATCAAGCGCTGCTTTGAAAATGACATTACCCAGAAGTCTATTCCGCTTCTAGATTGCCTTATTTGCATACTGCCTCTTGGCATCCGAAATTGGAAATGTCCCTAATTCTCTTCATTGTTTTCTACCAATATGGCCCAACAAGTAAAGAAAAGAAAAAAAATAAATATCTTGGAAACAATGAATAAATAAAATAAAAGCTAAAAATAAAAGAAGCCATTAAGCAGAAGGCTGGCGATGTGTCTGGTTAGGTGGTAAATTAAACTTTCCTTCTATGCTGTATGGATTATGCGTGTTGCAGGGGATGTATAGGTTTAATTCTGGATTAGAACACATTGCTTTCCATGTGCTTAAAGGAACAAAAAAAAAACTTTTATGTGCAAGAATTTCCCCTGCTGTCTGAGCAAATACCATCTCGGCACAGCGGGAAACGGAGGCGAGTCGTTTGCTAATGCACATTACGCGTTTTGTTACCTCCAAATTGAACATGTGTAATGTACTGAAAGAAGTCTTCCGCTTCCGAGCGATTCAGCAGAACTCGAGCCCATAAAATGTTTATTAACTATTCCGATGTTACATTACTCTGCTCCCAATACATTTATAATTGCAGTAAAGTACGGCTGCGCCGGAGCCGTTTTGCCGGGATGCCGCCCGCGTGGAGACAGCTTTTTGCGTATTCTGAAATCACAGCAGTGGAGCTCTCCTCCCTATAAATGTGCTCGCCATGGGAGCGTGCTGGCACAGCAACCCGCGGAATAGCCCTATAAAGCCGTTTTAAAAAGGGAGAAACTTAATTTTATGGAAGACATTTGGAAAGGGGGTTTAAAGACGCGAAAAAGCCGATTGCGGCTGGCGGAGGAGCTTTGGCAAATTTCCAGCGAGCTTGCGACTAACATATATGATACATCATGTCCTCGGCAATGTGTCTGGAGCTAGAGGGAACCGACGACACCCTGCTTTGCTTCCAGCTGCTGAATAGCGCTTTATGAGGGCGGCCATTCTGCAAATGACTGCAATCCAAGATGGCTGCGCCAACCTCCAAGATAACATAAAAGCGGAGGAAGAACAGAAGACGGCTTCATGCTTATGGCAGGGCTCGTGTAGAATGGATCGTCATCATGTAGCAAATAGTATCCAAAAATATATCAAGTTAAACAGCTAACAAATGTAACCATTTTAGGGTATTAAGGGGGAATTTGTGGCACTCAGGGGGTCCAGGTCGGGTCTCGTACCGGTTTTACTCATCACCGGGCCGGGGCAGAGGTCTGGGATGTCCCGGTTTCGTGCCCCGAGGTGTACACCAATGGAAGAGGAATGATGAGGTGGAGGTTTAGGAGTGTGGTACGCGGCCAGGGAATGGGTCACCGTCCTCCAGGGCTGATATCGCTCCGCACAGGTGGAGCGACCCCGGGGAGGATGATGAGGGGAGTAGTGATGGCGAGGGCGACGGCACCGGTGGTAAGAGTCAGAGTCGGCTGCTGCGGTTCCAGGTGTCTTTACTAACAGTTCTTTAAGAAGCCCGGTGGCTGCCGCGGAAGCACTGGTTACTGCTGTGATGGGCCCCGTCGACCTCGGATAAGTTGGAAAAAGCCACGTGTTCTTTGTAAGAGTTGCGCCCCCAGTAGTGAGGACCCCGGGCTGAGCGTTCCGCTCCAAGCCTAGGCCCCAGGAAACAGGAAGAAGTTGGTGGTGTCGTGTCGCCAGAACTGATGTCCCGGCTAGATTGACTAAGGTTTGATTGTTAGAAAGCCCATGTAACAAGCCTCATAAGTAAAGGGTAAATCACAAAGAAGTATGTCAAGATATGACAACATGTATAAAATGTGCATCAGCAACATGAAGTGCATAAATGAGGCAAAGAAGTCATGGCTAACAAAGGTGATAACACTTACTTACAAGCTGGAATGGCGCCAAGTCCCATCCGACGCGCGTTTCAGCAATAGCCTTCGTCGGGGGGGGGGGCTGGTTTGGTATGCCATCTAGTGCACCCTTCCTGTCATTACACCTATCTCTTTTTAATTTGTATTTATTTCAATAAAGATTTATTATATATATACTTTTTGTCCCCTGATCCTTTTTGTGATTTGGTTTTCATGTTTCTATGGATCAGTATATCCATTAAATTTCTATGAATAGTGGGTGGTGGGACTTTCTCTTATGATAAGAGTCCACTTCATGACATTATTCCCACAATATTCATGATCTTTCCAAGGCTGATTTTTGGTGTTTGACTAAGGTTTGTGTAAAGTTGCTCCTACTTCTACCCCAGGTGGTTGTCCTCGTGACCGGGAAATTCCCATGCCTCGTGATGGCCACCCCCAGCCTACCCTAGCAACTGTTCTTCTAAAATTCCAATTTTTTATTTATAAATTTAAAAACAGACGCGTTTTGGAAGATTCTAGTCCTTAAACAATGATTAAGGACTAGAATCTTCCGAAACGCGTCTGTTTTGTGACACCTTGGCTGTCTGATAATTATTTTGTACTACCATTCCTATGAATTTTTTAAATTTATGAATAAAAAATTGGAATTTTAGGAGATCAGTTGCAGGAAATCCCCTTTTTTTCTACTATTCAATCCTCTGTCCGGCATTGCAGTCTCCGTGCAACGGATCTTCATGGGGGTAAGGTGAGCTGAACAAACCTTGTCTTTCTGCCCAGGCTACCCTAGTCTAGCTCCCCAGTGACAAGGCTCCTAAGCTGTATGTAAAGTGTGAATGTGGAACACTGGTTATTAACCCCCTCCTTACCCGAGGCAAATATCGCACCTAAAATAAGGTGCAATACTCTGTGGCGACTGAAGCCGCAGGGGCGCCACAAATTTACATCATAACCATTTATGGCATATCCACTTCATAACAGTAAATGTCAATGGAAAAGGTAGGAAAGTAAGCACGGACAAACGGATGAGAAACACAGGTCACCGGAGGATACAAGATGAAGTACGGTGCTCGGATTACCTGGTCTGGCTCTCAGGTACACAACAGGAAAGATAAAGCAATAAGTCCACAGGAGACTAAAAAACTACTTTTATGAAAAAAATTAGTTAAAACTTCATGTAAACTCAAGGCATAACTAACATTGACGCGTTTCAAGCAAGTGTGTGCTTAATCATGACAAAAAAGTGCCCACTCATCACTAGTTACAAGTACCCGAGCATGGTAGTGCCCGCTCATCATCACTAGTTACAAGTACCCGAGCATGGTAGTGCCCACCCATCATCACTAGTTACAAGTACCCGAGCATGGTAGTGCCCGCTCATCACTAGTTACCAGTACTGAGCACCCGATCATGGTAGTGCTCGCTCATCACTAGTTACCAGTACTGAGCACCCGATCATGGTAGTGCTCGCTCATCACTAGTTACCAGTACTGAGCACCTGAGCATGGTAGTGCCCGCTCATCACTAGTTACCAGTACTGAGCACCTAAGCATGGTAGTGCCCGCTCATCACTAGTTACCAGTACTGAGAACCCGATCATGGTAGTGCCCGCTCATCACTAGTTACCAGTACTGAGCACCCGATCATGGTAGTGCTCGCTCATCACTAGTTACCAGTACTGAGCACCTGAGCATGGTAGTGCCCGCTCATCACTAGTTACCAGTACTGAGCACCCGATCATGGTAGTGCTCGCTCATCACTAGTTACCAGTACTGAGAACCCGATCATGGTAGTGCCCGCTCCTCACTAGTTACGAGTACTGCGCACCCGAGCATGGTAGTGCTCGCTCATCACTAGTTACCAGTACTGAGCACCCGATCATGGTAGTGCCCGCTCATCACTAGTTACGAGTACTGAGCACCTGAGCATGGTAGTGCCCGCTCATCACTAGTTACCAGTACTGAGCACCTGAGCATGGTAGTGCCCGCTCATCACTAGTTACCAGTACTGAGCACCCGAGCATGGTAGTGCCCGCTCATCACTAGTTACGAGTACTGAGCACCTGAGCATGGTAGTGCCCGCTCATCACTAGTTACCAGTACTGAGCACCTGAGCATGGTAGTGCCCGCTCATCACTAGTTACCAGTACTGAGCACCTGAGCATGGTAGTGTCCGCTCATCACTAGTTACGAGTACTGAGCACCCGAGCATGGTAGTGCCCGCTCATCACTAGTTACCAGTACTGAGCACCAGAGCATGGTAGTGCCCGCTCATCACTAGTTACCAGTACAGAGCACCTGAGCATGGTAGTGCCCGCTCATCACTAGTTACGAGTACTGAGCACCCAAGCATGGTAGTGCCCGCTCATCACTAGTTACCAGTACTGAGCACCCGAGCATGGTAGTGCCCGCTCATCACTAGTTACCAGTACTGAGCACCTGAGCATGGTAGTGCCCGCTCATCACTAGTTACGAGTACTGAGCACCTGAGCATGGTAGTGCCCGCTCATCACTATTTACAAGTACTGATCACCCGAGCATGGTAGTGCCCGCTCATCACTAGTTACCAGTACTGAGCACCCGAGCATGGTAGTGCCCGCTCATCACTAGTTACGAGTACTGAGCACCTGAGCATGGTAGTGTCCGCTCATCACTAGTTACGAGTACTGAGCACCCGAGCATGGTAGTGCCCGCTCATCACTAGTTACCAGTACAGAGCACCTGAGCATGGTAGTGCCCGCTCATCACTAGTTACGAGTACTGAGCACCCAAGCATGGTAGTGCCCGCTCATCACTAGTTACCAGTACTGAGCACCCGAGCATGGTAGTGCCCGCTCATCACTAGTTACCGGTACTGAGCACCTGAGCATGGTAGTGCCCGCTCATCACTATTTACAAGTACTGAGCACCCGAGCATGGTAGTGCCCGCTCATCACTAGTTACGAGTACTGAGCAGCCGAGCATGGTAGTGCCCCCCCTCACTAGTTACGACGAGTACTGAGCACCTGAGCATGGTAGTGCCCGCTCATCACTAGTTACGAGTACTGAGCAGCCGAGCATGGTAGTGCCCCCCCTCACTAGTTACGACGAGTACTGAGCACCCGAGCATGGTAGTGCCCGCTCATCACTAGTTACGAGTACTGAGCAGCCGAGCATGGTAGTGCCCCCCCTCACTAGTTACGACGAGTACTGAGCACCTGAGCATGGTAGTGCCCGCTCATCACTAGTTACGAGTACTGAGCAGCCGAGCATGGTAGTGCCCCCCCCTCACTAGTTACGACGAGTACTGAGCACCCGAGCATGGTAGTGCCCGCTCATCACTAGTTACGAATACTGAACTCCTGAGCATGGTAGTGCTCACTCATCACTAGTTACGAGTACTGAGCACCTGAGCATGGTAGTGCCCGCTCATCACTAGTTACGAGTACTGAGCACCTGAGCATGGTAGTGCCCGCTCATCACTAGTTACGAGTACTGAACTCCTGAGCATGGTAGTGCCCGCTCATCAGTAGTTAAGAGTACTGAGCACCTGAGCATAGTAGTGCCCACTCATCACTAGTTACGAGTACTGAGCACCTGAGCATGGTAGTGCTCGCTCATCTCTAAGTGCAGGTTTTTGGCTTCTTCATAAAAAGTTTCACTTTTCCACCACATATTGTTCTCCATCCCCAAAAAAATTAAGCCAGATAATATTATAAATTTAATACAGATTTCCCCGGATTACAAGGCACTGTACTTGAATTTCTCCATTTTTAATTGCTGCCTTTCATTAGATCAGAATTCATTTCACCTTCAAGGTACGGCCAAATATTAAAAATAACACCGATAAACATTTTCACATCACTCAATAAAATAGATTTCTCATTTCAGGGTCACAAATATCATATTGAGATTTTTTTTTCCCCTCTTAAACAATAACACTTACTATCTCTGTACTTCTATGCATACTTTTGAAGTGCCATATTAAAACCAATCTCTAGGCCTTCAGGCAAAGTGAAGCAATTAGTCTTGCAGTTGTGAATAAATAAGAATTCCTTTTATATATCCGTCCTTGACACGTACCTTGCAAATCACGGAACTTTCATCTGGTGGAATAAAATGTTAAATAATGAACATCAATACTAAAAACTTTGACTGCTCTTCAGATGAGATTTCTACATATTTCTGTTATTATATTCATTTATATTTACATTTAAAACACATTTTTCTGAGGAAAGATGTAGGCAAGACCTCGGGTGCTGCCGATGCATATGTATTACTAATATGCAAAAATTCGCTCTTTTTTTTATTTTATTATTTTACTATTTTTAAAAGGGGGAGGATTTTTACATTTTGTCACATCTTTTCCTGCCATTAATTAGTACAATTTTTTCTTAACATATTTATTTTAAAAAAAAAAAAATAATCAATATTGCATTGCAAAAATCTAATTTATTTATAGGGAAATGTCAAAGGTTTTATTCTTTGAGCTAAAATATTTTTTATATATTTATATATATTATTCACAGATTTTTTTTAATATTAAAAACAGTCAAGAAAACTATCATTTTGTAGGAATGAAAAGTGCTTTAGACTTGGAAAAGCGAAGTCTTGTTACCATAATTCCACAAACTGCTTGTGGTGCACATTCCCTACTGGTACTGTATGTCCTAGAACTGTATCGATTGTCACACTTTATAATTTGACAACCACCGTTTATGAGTTGGTTCTTCGAGCACTATAGGTGCTGGAGCGTCTTTTCCCTCACTTTCCAGAATGCATTGCACCTGCGACTGCCAATGGCTTATCTTCTGTCTGCAGGGTAAAAGACAGGAGTGTACGTCCTCTAGAATGTGACAATGACCCACCCCCACTTCCTGTAGAGATACAAAGACCCACCCATATTTCCTATAGAAAGAAACACCACACCCAAACTTCCTATAGAGAGACAAAGACCGACCCCTATTTCCTGTAGAAATACTGATCCTCACTTCCTGTAGCACCACAAAGACCTTCCCCTACTTCTTCCTGTAGAGTGACAATGACCCACCCCCACTTCCTGTAAAGTGACAATGACCCACCCCCACTTCCTGTAAAGTGACAATTGTGGCGCCCTGGACAAGTCAGGGGCCACAGGTAACAACACACACACACACCCCCAGCAGTTCACAGCAGACATCCCCAGTGAGACCTGATTTCTTCCCTCGGGTTCAGACAGACACACCAGGTGGGCGGAGTCAGGCAGATGGAGACGCCCACCCAGGAGTCTAGCTGGCCTGAGGCAAAAACCAGCTCAGACAAGTCCAGGCAGAGGAAGAGAGAAGAGGTCTGCAGAGAGGCAGACGCAGACTGGGGCCTAGGTTGGAGCCTAGGTCCCTCGTGTAGCCAGTCAGGCAGACGGTAGTGGCCGTCTGCGGGAGCCGGGAAGACAGTCTTGGTGGAACCGTAGAAAGCCGGGGCTGGGCGGTGGCCCACTGGTACCAAACCGGGGAGCCAGCTGGAAACCGGAGCGCAGGAGGAGCGTACACGAAGGTGAAGGAAAGGACTTACATTACCAACCTGGGGTCAGGGGAAAAACACCGCAGCCGTCTATGGGACCCGTCCATCCAGCCGTTTGTTTGACCAGAGACTCCGTGTAAATTACTGGCTGAGTGAGTACCACTGTGCCGTGCGGCACCGCGCTGCCCCCGCGACCCTGCATCTCACCAGGCCCCGTAACCGCCTGTCATCCCTACCCTCACCGGGCCCCGGGACAACCAACCCCCTACCCACGGAGGGGAGAAACAATATCCAAGCTGCTCCCTGTCATCGCCCCCGGGATCCCCGTCCAGAGCAGCGGTGGTGTCACAACCTCACCACAACCGTGGGTGGCGTCACGGACAATGTCCCCAAACCACACCACCCCCTTTCACTCACGGGCGAGGAACGCAGCTCGAGTCCCCGGGATCCGGCCCACCGCTCGAGCCACCATCGAGCAGCAGCAGCAGCCGCAGCAGCCGGACCCGAGCAGTGGGTGAGCGCAGCGTCCCCTCCTTCGCCCGCGACAACTTGGCGTCACGAACAGGATCTTACCGCTCTGCCGTCTGGTAGAGGTGCGCCTTGTGACCGCCGGAGGTGTCCGGCTGAAAATTTGGAAAAGCCGCCATTTTGGGCTCGAAAAGTCCCCGCTCGAGTGTCTTCCTGAGTAGTGGAGGCGCGAAAACCAAAACCCCGCCCCTGTAGAGGAGGAGCCGGAAAAAGACTAAGGGGGACGGATGGCGTTTAGTCGCATGTGAACTGCGACTGTGGAAGCAGGGACGCCAGGACTCTGCAAGTATTTGGTTCTTGGAGCACCGCTGCACGAGATGACCCGTCCGTCCGGCACCGCTGAAACCCCAGTGCCCGCAGCCAACGCCCCGACCGACCCATTACCCCTGTCACCGGTAGCGGAGCTCGCAGCGTCTGTGAGGGAGGGCCCAGACCTGGGATCCCCAGGCCTTACCTTCGTCACCGCCCTGCCACCGGTCCCGGCTTCCATCCCGGCCGCACCACTGATGACGACGGCCCCGGCAGTCCGCCCGGCCGCGACGGAGATGACGACGGCTCCGGCAGTCCGCCCGGCCGCAACGGCAGCAAAGCACCCGTCCCGTTAACAAATCTGGGCCCGTTCTTGGACTGGGGTCAAGGGGTGCTGCCCACTTCCTAGGGGCAGCATCAGGGCCAGGTTGTTTGGGTGGGTGACTGAAGGACCCGTTCCGTTGTTATTATTAAAAGTGTATTGTTGTTGCAACGGTTGAGGTGATATGCCTCCCGTAAGGAAAGTTGTATGGGAAAAAAAAATGCATGTGTGAAAATGTTTAAAAACGTTTTATTCTTTTTCAGTTCGTGAAAAATAAAACCGGTGATGGACGGGCAGCCCGCGGACGGTCTGCATTTTACTAAGGGGGAATGTGGTGCCCTGGACAAGCTAGGGGCCACAGGTAACAACACACACACCCCCAGCAGTTCACAGCAGACATCCCCAGTGAGACCTGATTTCTTCCCTCGGGTTCAGACAGACACACCAGGTGGGCGGAGTCAGGCAGATGGAGACACCCACCCAGGAGTCTAGCTGGCCTGAGGCAAAAACCAGCTCAGACAAGTCCAGGCAGAGGAAGAGAGAAGAGGTCTGCAGAGAGGCAGACGCAGACTGGGGCCTAGGTTGGAGCTTAGGTCCCTCGTGTAGCCAGTGAGGCAGACGGTAGTGGCCATCTGCGGGAGTCGGGAAGACAGTCTTGGTGGAACCGTAGGTAGTCGGGGCTGGGCGGTGGCCCACCGGTACCGAACCGGGGAGCCAGCTGGAAACCGGAGCGCAGGAGGAGCGTACACGAAGGTGAAGGAAAGGACTTACACTACCAACCTGGGGTCAGGGGAAAAACACCGCAGCCGTCTGTGGGACCCGTCCATCCAGCCGTTTGTTTGACCAGAGACTCCGTGTAAATTACTGGCTGAGTGAGTACCACCGTGCCATGCGGCACAGCACTGCCCCCGCGACCCTGCACCTCACCAGGCCCCGTAACCCGCCTGTCATCCCTACCCTCACCGGGCCCCGGGACAACCAGCCCCCCTACCCACGGAGGGGAGAAAACAACATCCAAGCTGCTCCCTGTCATCGCTCCCGGGATCCCCGTCCAGAGCAGCGGTGGTGTCACAACCTCACCACAACCGTGGGTGGCGTCACGGACAATATCCCCAAACCACACCACCCCCTTTCACTCACGGGCGAGGAACGCAGCTCGAGTCCCCGGGATCCGGCCCACCGCTCGAGCCACCATCGAGCAGCAGCAGCAGCCGCAGCAGCCGGACCCGAGCAGTGGGTGAGCGCAGCGTCCCCTCCTTCGCCCGCGACAACTTGGCGTCACGAACAGGATCTTACCGCTCTGCCGTCTGGTAGAGGTGCGCCTTGTGACCGCCGGAGGTGTCCGGCTGAAAATTTGGAAAAGCCGCCATTTTGGGCTCGACCCGAGCAGTGGGTGAGCGCAGCATCCCCTCCTCCGCCCGCGACAACAATCACCCACCCCCACTTCCTGTAGAGTAACAATGACCCACGTCCACTTCCTGTAGAGTGATAATGACCCATCCCCGCTTCCTATAGAGAGACAAATACCCACCCCCATTACCTGGAAAGTGACAATGACCCACCTCCACTTCCTGTAGAGTGACGATGACCCACCCCCGTTTCCTGTAGAGTGACAATGACCTACCCCCACTTCCTGTAGTGTAACAATGAACCACCCCCACTTCCTGTAGAGTAACAATGAACCGCCCCCACTTCCTGTAGTGTAACAATGACCCACCCCCACTTCCTGTAGTGTAACAATAACCCACCCCCACTTCCTGTAGAGTAACAATGACCCACCTCCACTTCCTGTAGAGTAACAATGACCCACGCCCACTTCCTGTAGAGTGATAATGACCCATCCCCGCTTCCTGTAGAGACAAATACCCACCCTCACTTTCTCTAGAGAGTCAATGTCCCACCCCAAATTCCTGTAGACATAAAGACCCACCACTATTTCCTACAAAAAGAAAAAGACACCCTAACTTCCTGTAAAAATACAAAGACCCACCCCTACTTCCACTAGAGAGACAAAGACCCAACCCTACTTCCTCTAGAGAGACACAGACTCTCCCCCTACTTCCGGTAGAAAGAAAAAGACTGATCCTCACTTCCTGTAGTGCTACAAAGACCCTCCCCTACTTCTTGTAGAGAAATAAAAACCCACCCCTACTTCTTCTAAAGAGACAATGTCCCACACCCACTTCCTGTAGAGATACAAAGACCAAACCCTACTCCTTATAGAAAGAAAAAGACACGCTCCACCTCTTGCAGAGATACAAAGACACACCTTTACTTCCTGTAAAAAAAAGAATGATCCCTATTTGCTGTAGAAATACAACGAACCAATCCAGACCCATCCCCAAATTCTGTAGAGATACAAAGACCCGCCCCTACTTCCCATAGGACAAAAAGACACCCCAACTTCCTGTAGAGATACAAAGACCTACCCCTTCTTCCTGTACAGTTACAAAGACCCACCCTTATGTCCTATAGACAGAAACACAACCCAACTTCCTGTAGAGATACAAAGACCTACCCCTACCTCATAGAGAGACAAGGGAATTGTAATCTAATAGTGGAATAGTCCTCTTAAACCCCGTATCTATTATGCAGATGGCTGCAGACAACTTTATTGGTCATCTGGTCACCCACCATGTGCTCTCTTTTCCTATTAGTCTTATAAGGCTATGTGTCCACGGTAGAATGTACCTGCAGATTTTTCTGCATGAAAATCCGCGACTTTCGCGGCAAATCCGCACCTTTTTTTTGCCGCAGATTTGCCGCGGATTTTGATGCGGATTTTTTATTTTTTTTTTTCCCCATTCTATACCCAAAATCCGCACCAAAATCCGCAACAATAATTGACATGCTGCAGATTTTTCCGGATCAAAATCCGCCGCGGAAAAATCCGCAGCATGGACACAGCATTTCCAAAATGCCATTGAAATGGCTTGGAAGTGCCTCTGCTGCAGATTTTCGGAAAATCCGCGGTAAATCCGCAGCAAAATCCATGCAAAATCCGCAGCGTGGGCACATAGCCTAAGGAGGGGCAGTATCCATGCATGTGTCTCTACAAGAAAATCCTGGTCACTGTATAGAATTCCAAGCTCCCGAATCAAAGTTTAAAATTTCCAAAAGGAAATTAGAGGAAATGATTGCTTACAGGGGCTGGCCACTTTATTATTATTTTAAGAAACGTATGTAAGACACAATTTTGCACTTACCGAGATATATATATATATATATAGATATGGATATATATATATATATATATATATATATATGTATTAAAGGTTCTCCTTCTGATCTTATAAGTACAGTATGAACCTGTCATACCTACATGATAGTAAATGTACACAAAATTATATCTCCACTACATGTGCTAAAATAAAGGTACAGTAGCCAACCCCTTTAACCCCTTCAGCCCCCAGCCTGTTTTCACCTTAAAGACCCGGCCATTTTTTGCAATTTTGACCAGTGTCACTTTGACAGGTTATAACTCTGGAACACTTCAACGGATCCTGGCGATTCTGAGATTGTTTTTTCGTGACATATTGTGCTTCATGTCAGTAGTAAATTTAGGCCGATATGTTTTGCGTTAATTTGTGAAAATTTCGGAAATTTGGCGAAAATTTTGAAAATTTCGCAATTTTCAAAATTTGAAATTTTATGCCCATAAATCTGAGAGATAGGTCACACAAAATAGTTACTAAATAACATTTCCCACTTGTCTGCTTTACACCAGCGCAATTTTTGAAAAAAAAAAAAATTCCGTTAGGAAGTTAGAAGGGTTCAAAGTTCATCAGCAATTTCTCATTTTTCCAACAAAATTTACATAAAAAAAATTTTTAGGTACCACATCACATTTGGAGTGATTTGAGAAACCTAGGCGACAGAAAATACCCAAAAGTGACCCCATTCTAAAATCTGCACCCCTCACTCTGCTCAAAACCACATCCAAGAAGTTTATTAACCCTTTAGGAGCTTCACAGCAACCAAAGCAATGTAGACGAAAAAATGAAAATTTTACTTTTTTAACACAAAAATGTTACTTTAGCCATAAAAATTAGTATTTTCACAAGGGTATCAGGAAAAATGCATCATAAAATGTATTGTGCATTTTCTCCTGAGTACGCAGATACCTCATATGTGGTGGAAATCAAATGTTTGGGCACACGGCAGGACTCGGAAGGCAAGGAGCACCATTTGAATTTTTGAACGCAAAATTAGCTGCACTCATTAGCGGACGCCATGTCGGGTTTGAAGACTCCCTGAGGTGCCTAAACAATGTAGCTCCCCCACAAGTGCACAAGTGACCCCATTTTGGAAACTAGACCCCTCAAATATTTTTTCTAGATGTTTGATGTGCACTTTGAACCCCTGGGGGCTTCACAGAAGTTTATAACGTTGAGCCGTGAAAAGAAAAAAATTTTTTTTTACCACAAAACTGTTGCTTCAACCAGGTAGCTTTTTTTATCACAACGGTATCAGGAAAAAATGCACCATAAAATGTATTGTGCATTTTCTCCTGAGTACGCAGATACGCCATATGTGGTGGAAATCAAATGTTTGGGCACACGGCAGGACTCGGAAGCCAAGGAGCGCCATTTGAATTTTTGAGTGCAAAATTAGCTGCACTCATTAGCGGACGCCATGTCGGGTTTGAAGACTCCCTGAGGTGCCTAAACAATGGACCTCCCCCACAAGTGACCCCATTTTGGAAACTAGACCCCTCAAATATTTTTTCTAGATGTTTGATGTGCACTTTGATCCCCTGGGGGCTTCACAGAAGTTTATAACGTTGAGTCGTGAAAAGAAAAAAAATTTTTTTTACCACAAAACTGTTGCTTCAACCAGGTAGCTTTTTTTATCACAACGGTATCAGGAAAAAATGCACCATAAAATGTATTGTGCATTTTCTCCTGAGTACGCAGATACCCCATATGTGGTGGAAATCAAATGTTTGGGCACACAGCAGGACTCGGCAGGCAAGGAGCGCCATTTCACAGCAAAATTGGTTGGAATTATTAGCGGACGCCATGTTGCATTTGGAGACCCCCCTGAAGTGCCTAAACAATGGAGCTCCCCCACATGTGATCCCATTTTGGAAACTAGACCCCTCATGGAATTTATCTAGCTATTTAGTGAGCACTTTGAACCCCTGGAGGCTTCACAAACGTTTGTAATGTTCAGCCGTGAAAATATTTTATTATTTTTTTTACCACAAAATTGTTTTTTCAAACAGGTAGCTTTTTTTTCACAAGGGTATCAGGAAAAAATGCACCATAAAATGTATTGTGCAATTTCTCCTGAGTACACAGGTACCTCATATGTGGTGGAAATCAATTGTTTGGGCATACGGCGGGGCTCAGAAGAGAAGGAGCGCCATTTCACAGTAAAATTGGTTGGAATTATTAGCAGACGCCATGTTGCATTTGGAGACCCCCTGAGGTGCCTAAACAATGGAGCTCCCCCACATGTGATCCCATTTTGGAAACTAGACCCCCCCCCCCCCCCATACAAAAAAATTAGTTTGGCGAAATAAAAAATACAGACATCAGTAAAAAAAAAAAAAAAATGAATAAAAAAAAAAAAAATATGAGCGCCTGCCACTAAGACCAGTGCCAAACGTGAGAGCAATGCACGAGTCTCGCATCGCATCATCCACTCCAGTCTGGAAGCAAGCAACTGCGCTGGATAATGCGATGCGAGAGGGCGGGGCGGCAGATGAGAAAGGGCGCAGCGGATGGAAGATGGGAAAGTGCGCAGCGGATGGAGGAGCGGCAGAGGATGGGAAAGGGCGCAGCGGATGGAAGATGGAAAATGGCGCAGCGGATGGAGGAGCGGCAGAGGATGGGAAAGGGCGCAACGGATGGATGATGGGAAATGGCGCAGCGGGTGGAGGAGCGGCAGAGGATGGGGGGGGGGGAGGTGAGATGGGGATACCTACCTTACAGGATGGATCTAGGCAGCAGGATCACAGCAGACAGAAGAGGCAGCAGATGAAGGAGGCAACAGATTGAGGAGGGTGAGAGGGGGCAGTAGATGAAGAGGATGGGAGAGAGCAGGCAGCAGATCGGGGAGGGGGGCAGAGTCTGATGGGAGAGAGAGATGGCTCATGGAGGAGGGGGGGCCCCAGAACATGGAGGGGGGAGGGGGGAGGGTGGCTTGCAGCACATGTGGGGGGGGGAGGGTGGCTTGCAGCACATGTGGGGGGGGGAGGGTGGCTTGCAGCACATGTGGGGGGAGGGTGGCTTGCAGCACTGCAAGCCACCCTCCCCCCCCACATGTGCTGCAAGCCACCCTCCCCCCCCCACATGTGCTGCAAGCCACCCTCCCCCCCACATGTGGAGCACTGCAAGCCACCCTCCCCCCCACATGTGGAGCACTGCAAGCCATCCTCCCCCCACATGTGGAGCACTGCAAGCCATCCTCCCCCCACATGTGGAGCACTGCAAGCCACCCTCCCCCCACATGTGGAGCACTGCAAGCCACCCTCCCCCCACATGTGCTGCAAGCCACCCTCCCCCCCCACATGTGCTGCAAGCCACCCTCCCCCCCACATGTGGAGCACTGCAAGCCACCCTCCCCCCACATGTGGAGCACTGCAAGCCACCCTCCCCCCACATGTGGAGCACTGCAAGCCACCCTCCCCCCCACATGTGGAGCACTGCAAGCCACCCTCCCCCCACATGTGGAGCACTGCAAGCCACCCTCCCCCCACATGTGGAGCACTGCAAGCCACCCTCCCCCCACATGTGGAGCACTGCAAGCCACCCTCCCCCCACATGTGGAGCACTGCAAGCCACCCTCCCCCCACATGTGGAGCACTGCAAGCCACCCTCCCCCCACATGTGGATCGGAGCGGCGGCCGGGACAGCGGTGGATCGGAGCGGCGGCCGGGACAGCGGTGGATCGGAGCGGCGGCCGGGACAGCGGTGGATCGGAGCGGCGGCCGGGACAGCGGTGGATCGGAGCGGCGGCCGGGACAGCGGTGGATCGGAGCGGCGGCCGGGACAGCGGTGGATCGGAGCGGCGGCCGGGACAGCGGTGGATCGGAGCGGCGGCCGGGACAGCGGTGGATCGGAGCGGCGGCCGGGACAGCGGTGGATCGGAGCGGCGGCCGGGACAGCGGTGGATCGGAGCGGCGGCCGGGACAGCGGTGGATCGGAGCGGCGGCCGGGACAGCGGTGGATCGGAGCGGCGGCCGGGACAGCGGTGGATCGGAGCGGCGGCCGGGACAGCGGTGGATCGGAGCGGCGGCGGGGACAGCGGTGGATCGGAGCGGCGGCCGGGACAGCGGTGGATCGGAGCGGCGGCCGGGACAGCGGTGGATCGGAGCGGCGGCCGGGACAGCGGTGGATCGGAGCGGCGGCCGGGACAGCGGTGGATCGGAGCGGCGGCCGGGACAGCGGTGGATCGGAGCGGCGGCCGGGACAGCGGTGGATCGGAGCGGCGGCCGGGACAGCGGTGGATCGGAGCGGCGGCAGGGACAGCGGTAAATCGAGCGTGGCGGCGGGGCGATCGGAGACAGGGGCGAGCAGCTGGGACAGGGGCGGGCGAGCGGCTGGGACAGGGGCGGGCGGGCGAGCGGCTGGGACAGGGGCGGGCGAGCGGCTGGGACAGGGGCGGGCGGGCGGGCGAGCGGCTGGGACAGGGGCGGGCGGGCGGGCGGGCGAGCGGCTGGGACAGGGGCGGGCGGGCGGGCGGGCGAGCGGCTGGGACAGGGGCGGGCGGGCGGGCGAGCGGCTGGGACAGGGGCGGGCGAGCGGGGGCAGCAACTTACCGATGGGCACCCGCAGAGCTTCGGCTTCCAGGGACGGTCACAGGCCGCAGATCCACATTGATTGGAGAGAGCGGTCACAAGACCGGTCTCTCCAATCAGAGCTGGGGGCGGGTGAAGCATCGATCACCCAGCTCCAGCCAATGGCCAGTGCTACAGCAGCACTGATCAGGGCTGGATTTCAATGTTCCAGCCATTTTCAATGGCTGGAACATTACAGTGGCTGTAATTGGCTGAGCGGCGTTCGTCAGCCAATCACAGCCTCTGTAGGTTCGGGGAGGAGGCACCACCCCTCCTGACGTCAGGCAGAGGTCCCCTCCTTCCCGAATCCACCGTTTAAGTAAATAAATTTCACTCCCCGGGGCTCCGGGACCGCGATTTCGCCAGGACGTACTGAGTACGTCATGGGTCCTTTAGCACCATGTCACCATGACGTACTCAGTACGTCCAAGGTCGTTAAGGGGTTAAGGATCTGTTCACATCTGCATTGTGGATTTCTTTTATGACAAACTCCATAATGTTGTGATGGATCTGGCTATGTCCCGCCGTGGTGTCCATTGTTGATGGGTAAAATAAGGACCTTTTTATTGCTTGTTCGCGGATGGCCTCTCTGACTTTGCCTGTTCCACCAAAACACCAAATAAGAAAGTGTATTTGCATCCCCCTCCTCACTGTATTCTATTTGGTCTTTTAAACAGGAGAGTTTTTGCATGAAAATATGTTAATTTGTGTTTTTTTATTTTTTAAGTCATGATTTATTTATTAATAATAATAATAATAATAATTATTATTATAAAAAAATATAACAATGTTCACATTAGTCTCAAGACTTTATACTAAATTTACACTTTCTGGTCTTCACATGGACATTGGAAACAGACTGGCTCATATCCTATTTCTTTAGAAATATAAACTGAGCATTCTCTATTCTGAGCAGTAAAGGGGAGGAGGTGAGCTGTAACTATCAGGTATTGAGGATGGTAGATCCTGTGTTAACTACTGTATATAGAGGTGTTATCAGTCATTGTACAGGAGATGGAGGAGGTGAGCTGTGACATCACTTTAATAATGGATCCTGTGTTATCTACTGCATATAGATATTTTATCGGTGATTGTGCAGAAGGAGGAGGAGGTGAGCTATGACATCACCTATTGTAAATGGTGGATCCTGTGTAGCTACTGTATAGATAGGTGTTATCAGTTTTGCACAGGTGGAGGTGAGCTGTGACATCACCTATTGTAATGATGGATCCTGTGTTATCAGTCATTGTACAGGAGGAGGTGAGCTGTGACAACACCTATTGTAATGGTTGATCCTGTGGTATGTACTGTATATAGAGGTGTTATCAGTCATTGTACAGAAGGGGGAGGAGGTGAGCTGTGACATCACCTATTGTAATGATGGATCCTGTGTTATCAGTTATTGCACAGGTGGAGGTGAGCTGTGACATCACCTATTGTAATGATGGATCCTGTGTTATTTACTGCATATAAAGGTGTTATCAGTCATTGTACAGAAGGGGGAGGAGGTGAGCTGTGACATCACCTATTGTGAATGGTGGATCCTGTGTTAGCTACTGTATAGATAGGTGTTATCAGTCATTGTACAGGCGGAGGAGGAGGTGAACTGTGACATCACCTATTGGAATTATGGATCCTGTGTTAGCTACTGTATATAGAGGTGTAACATCATTTATTTTATTTTAGTTAGCCATTAAAAGGTATCTCAACTACAAGATTATAATTTTGTTTCTCTCTCTGAGAGCAATCAATCATTTTTCGACTGGCTAACACGGTTCCAAAACTTTTTTCATTCCCTTTATATCAGGGGTCGGGAACCTATGGCTCGCGAGCCAGATATGGCTCTTTTGATGGCCGTATCTGGCTCGCAGACAGGGCTCCTACCTGTCTATGGGAAGGATCAGGGCCGGCGCCAGCACCCGGCTACTCAGGGGGGCCCGGTGGCCGCGCTGTCACCGCCCCCCGCCGAGGATCGAGCTTTCAATTGCATTGGCATCGCAGGTGCCGATACAATTGAGAGCAATGATGAGAGAGTGAGCGGCGCGCTCCCTCTTATCATTCTCCCCGCTGTGACTGTCGGCGTTCTTCTGACAGCTCTGCAGAGGACCGCGGTGACGTCATCACTGCGCGCCTGCTGAGAGGTCAGAGCGAGCGACAGCAATGGACGATGCGCCGAGGAGACCGGATCAGCGGGGGAACGAGAAGTGAGCCGCCCCTCTACTGACACTGGGCTCCCCTGACTCACAGGCCGGCCACTACACAGCGGCACTAGTACACATAGGGGCCCGGCAGCCGCTCTGCGTCTATGTGTAGTGCTGCTGTGTAGTGGCCGGCCTGTGAGTCAGGGGAGCCCAGTGTCAGTAGAGGGGCCCCTGACCTGGAGAGGCCACCAGCCGTGTCTGAGCTGCAGGAGTGCTCCTGACCTGCACAGCAGACGGGATCTCCATCCTGCAGGACCTGCGATGACGTCACGCCCATGTGACTGTGTGGGAGGAGACACAGGAGGCCGGGGAGAAAGCAAGATACTGAATCCTGAAGGAGATAATGGACACATGACTGGTAATAAGAAAAGAGGGGACATGAGGGGGAGGGGGGCTGCAGGGTGAGGGGCATATGAGGGCTGCAGACTGTGACAGACGCATGTGAAGGGGTGCAGAGTGTTTGAGAGGGGTAAGTTGGGGTACAGGCAGGGAGAGATATGTGAGCAGGGTGTGTGAGATATGGGGGTGTATTGTGTGTGATATGGGGGGTGCAGGCTGTATGGGGAGCAGGGTATGTGACATATGGGGGTGTAGTGTGTGAGATCTGGGGGGTGCAGGCTGTATGGGGAGCAGTGTGTGTGTGTGGGATATGGGGGGGTGCAGGCCGTATGGGGAGCAGTGTGTGTGTGTGGGATATGGGGGGGTGCAGGCCGTATGGGGAGCAGTGTGTGTGTGTGGGATATGGGGGGGTGCAGGCTGTATGGGGAGCAGGGTATGTGACATATGGGGGTGTAGTGTGTGAGATCTGGGGGGTGCAGGCTGTATGGGAAGCAGTGTGTGTGTGTGGGATATGGGGGGGTGCAGGCTGTATGGGGAGCAGGGTATGTGACATATGGGGGTGTAGTGTGTGAGATCTGGGGGGTGCAGGCTGTATGGGAAGCAGTGTGTGTGTGTGGGATATGGGGAGTGCAGGCCGTATGGGGAGCAGTGTGTGTGTGTGTGTGTGATATGGGGGGTGCAGGCTGTATGGGGAGCAGGGTATGTGACATATGGGGGTGTAGTGTGTGAGATCTGGGGGGTGCAGGCTGTATGGGAAGCAGTGTGTGTGTGTGTGTGTGATATGGGGGGTGCAGGCTGTATGGGAAGCAGGGTGTGAGAGATATGGGGGTGTAGGCTGTATGGGAAGCAGGGTGTGTGAGATATGGGGGTGTAGTGTGTGTGATATGGGGGTGCAGGCTGTATGGGGAGCAGGGTATGCGACATATGGGGGTGTAGTGTGTGGGATATGGGGGGTGCAGGCTGTATGGGGAGCAGTGTGTGTGTGTGATATGGGTGGTGCAGGCTGTATGGGGAGCAGTGTGTGTGTGTGATATGGGGGGGTGCAGGCTGTATGGGGAGCAGGGTATGTGACATATGGGGGTGTAGTGTGTGAGATCTGAGGGGTGCAGGCTGTATGGGAAGCAGTGTGTGTGTGTGGGATATGGGGGGTGCAGGCTGTATGGGGAGCAGTGTGTGTGTGGGATATGGGGGGTGCAGGCTGTATGGGGAGCAGTGTGTGTGTGTGATATGGGTGGTGCAGGCTGTATGGGGAGCAGTGTGTGTGTGTGATATGGGGGGGTGCAGGCTGTATGGGGAGCAGGGTATGTGACATATGGGGGTGTAGTGTGTGAGATCTGAGGGGTGCAGGCTGTATGGGAAGCAGTGTGTGTGTGTGGGATATGGGGGGTGCAGGCTGTATGGGGAGCAGTGTGTGTGTGGGATATGGGGGGTGCAGGCTGTATGGGGAGCAGTGTGTGTGTGTGATATGGGTGGTGCAGGCTGTATGGGGAGCAGTGTGTGTGTGTGATATGGGGGGTGCAGGCTGTATGGGGAGCAGTGTGTGTGTGTGATATGGGGGGGTGCAGGCTGTATGGGAAGCAGGGTATGTGACATATGGGGGTGTAGTGTGTGAGATCTGGGGGGTGCAGGCTGTATGGGAAGCAGTGTGTGTGTGTGTGTGGGATATGGGGGGTGCAGGCTGTATGGGGAGCAGTGTGTGTGTGTGATATGGGGGGTGCAGGCTGTATGGGAAGCAGGGTGTCTGGGCCACTGACAGATACAATTGCTCCAGCGGTCACTTAATACACAAAGGAGTGTTCCTCTCTGCTGCACTAAGCCACCGCTGGACCTAAACAATAATTCGCTGTAAAATAATAAAATAGATAATTGACATAACTGACAATGCGTTGTGTGACATGTCCAATATTCCAGCTTCTTTCTTCTGCGAATGCCTCAAAGCTGGCATTGTCTCAACATCAGGTGGGAAGAATGCCAGCTTCCAGTCATGCGCAGGAAAAAGAAGAAGCCAGACTGCTGGACTGATGTCATGCATCGCAAGTTCACAATGTAAGTTATTTATTTGATTTTTTTACTGCTAATTACCATTGTTTCAGTCCAGTTGTGGCTTTATACAGCAGGGAGGAGCATTCCTTGCTGTACTAAGTGAACATTGGAGCGATTGATCTGTCAATGGCCCTTTAAACATATTGTACGGCTCTCGCGGAATTATATTTCAAAATATGTGGCGTTTACGGCTCTCTTAGCCAAAAAGGTTCCTGACCCCTGCTTTATATGAACGCTCTAAGCAAAACTAATGCCCGCCGTCAGCAAGACGTGAGGGGATGGAGCATGATTTTTCAAAAGAGAATATTTACTTACAGGTATACGGAATTACTTTTGTGACAGATTTATACCTACTTATTCATAAAATTACATTTTATTAGAATATATACAGTACAGACCAAAAGTATGGACACACCTTCTCATTCAAAGAGTTTTCTTTATTTTCATGACTCTTGAAAATTGTAGATTCACATTGAAGGTATCAAAACTATGAATTAACACATGTGGAATGAAATACTTAACAAAAAAGTGTGAAACAACTGAAAATATGTCTTATATTCTAGGTTCTTCACAGTAGCCACCTTTTGCTTTGATCACTGCTTTGCACACTCTTGGCATTCTCTTGATGAGCTTCAAGAGGTAGTCACCGGAAATGGTTTTCCAACAGTGTTGAAGGAGTTCTCAGAGATGCTTAGCACTTGTTGGCCCTTTTGCCTTCACCCTGCGGTTCAGCTCACCCCAAACCATCTCGATTGGGTTCAGGTCTGGTGACTGTGGAGGCCAGGTCATCTGGCGTAGCACCCCATTACTCTCCTTCTTAGTCACATAGCCCATACACAGCCTGGAGGTGTGTTTGGGGTCATTGTCCTGTTGAAAAATAAATGATGGTCCAACTAAACGCAAACCGGATGGAATAGCACGCCGCTGCAAGATGCTGTCTTAGCCATGCTGGTTCTGTATGCCTTCAATTTTGAATAAATCCCCAACAGTGTCACCAGCAAAGCCCCCCCCCCCCACACCATCACCCCTCCTCCTCCATGCTTCACGGTGGGAACCAGCCATGTAGAGTCCATCCGTTCACCTTTTCTACAAGGACACGGTGGTTGTATCCAAAGATCTCAAATTTGGACTCATCAGACCAAAGCACAGATTTCCACTGGTCTAATGCCCATTCCTTGTGTTCTTTAGCCCAAACAAGTCTCTTCTGCTTGTTGCCTGTTCTTAGCAGGGGTTTCCTAGCAGCTATTTTACCATGAAGGCTGCTGCACAAAGTCTCCTCTTAACAGTTGTTCTAGAGATGAGAAGGTGTGTCCAAACCTTTGGTCTGTACTGTATATTTAAAACCAAAACTCAACAAAAACTACTACTACTAGTTTTTGTTGAGTTTTGGTTTTAAATATATATATATATATTCTAATAAAATGTAATTTTATGAATAAGTAGGGATGGAGCATGAGACAGATTAGGGCGGCACGGTGGCTCAGTGGTTAGCATTGCAGTCTTGCTGTGCTGGGGTCCTGGGTTCAAAAAAGGACAACATCTGCATGGAGTTTGTATGTTCTCCCCGTGTTTGCGTGGGTTTCCTCTGGGTTCTTCAGTTTCCTCCCACACTCGAAAGACATACTCATAGGGACCCTAGATTGTGAGCCCCAATGGGGACAGTGTTGCCAATGTATGTAGGAATTAATAGCGCTATATAAATGAATAAAATTATTATTATTATTATTTAAAGTCCACCAAAGACAGAATCCCACTCGTGCTCCACCCCTTCTCCCCAGACCCTACTCAAGACGTAACAAAGAATCTGTTCTGTCCTGTGCCTTTCTTTAAAAAAAACCAAAAAAACAAAACTTCACGAGAGTTAATTCCAGGGATTAATCTTCTTTAATAAATCGTAATGCCATTGCTACTACACCGCTACACTGAAGCTGTTACAGAATATATAATTTTATGCAACAGTTAGCGGTGAATAAAAAGTTGCCAGTCTCGGAGCTCTACGAGTCGCAGTCACACAATACTTTGAATGTTCTTCACACCCTCTGGAGCTCAAACAGAATATGTAATGACGATTTCCGCGACATTGTCAGAGTGCAGGTGTTACAATGAACCCTGCAATCTCGCCGTGTACCGCCATCGACTCATGCGCAATCATTCTGGACCAACGCCTCGCCGTCTCGGGGGGGAATCGCCTGAACGGTCTACCTTGATCTACCTGTCCGGTATCACAAATGCTCCTGCAAACAACGTGACGGCGGGCGGGATGCTAATCATTAAGATGACCTACTTCTCATTTTCCTTTTCATTTTCAAAAGCCGCGTTAAAAAATCCATAAATTAAGGAAATTAACTGATGGAGCCCCTGGCATCTTTGTAAGCTATTTAAATCTTTAAATTTACAACATCTTCTGCATATATCAAGTAATTGAACTAACTGCGGGGATGTAACTTTAATGAGAAAATTTCCCTTTTCTGCTGGAGTTCGTACTCCAAAAAACAAAAAAAAAGGGGCCCCGGGAAAAAAAAGTTGTTTATTCCTGCCAAGGGGATAGGAAGAAACTGTATGAAGTTTCTTTGTAGCTTTGTGATACGCCGGAACAAAAGGCATATGGAAGATGCAATTTATTCCAGGGATCCCGGCACCCAGTCGCTGCGAAGAAAAGCGACAACCGGGACCGTGTCTCCCGCTAACCTTAAAACAAAAGCACTTGACCTTTCTGAGAGGGGTGAACCCGCAGCGGCTGCAGTTGCAAGGTTTCGACACTAGTTGGTGCTGACGATCTAGAAATTTGGGGAACTGGATCTTCTGTGCTATTGTGATGTTACTACTATTGCTACGAGCTTAAAAAGTGAAAACTGCACAGATGTGCAAGGGAGATTAGTGATGTAAGTGGCGCAGAATGCAGCCACTCCTCAATAAGAAAGCCCTGAAAGCGCGGGCTGGATGGCAAGATGGGAGAAGGCTATGCCCCCTCCTTCCAAAATCGATTGAGAGATGTAAAAATATAAAAGTGGCAGGCATTGCCTTCCGGGGACTTTAAATCTGTTTGCTGTAAATGTGATCTATTTATTTGTTTATTTTACTCACTTATATAAATATTTACAAATCTTCACTGTCCCTATTGGGGCTCACAATTAGAGATGAGCGAACCGGTCCCGGTTCGGCTCGAGGCGGTTCGCCGAACGGGGGGTCTGGCTCGAGTTCGGCTCGTCGAACGTTCGACGAACCGAACTCGAGCCCATAGGAAACAATGGCAGGCAATCACAAACACAGTAAAACACCTAGAAAACACCCTCAAAGGTGTCCAAAAGGTGACAAACAACTCACAACACAACACAAACACATGGGAAAGTGACAAGGACATGTACTCATGCGAAAACAAAACAGCTGGACAAGGAAAAAGAGGAGGACACACAGATATAGGCATGGCACGCCCTTCTAAAGTCATGTAAAACACCGCAAGGTGACTCCAAGCGGAGTCTCCCTTTTTTCCAAAAATTGGGCCCCACACACCCACCCCTTCAGTGGCAGCAGTTGTGCCCCAGTTGTACACTTCACAGCTAGATTTGCATCAAGCACATTCAAAAATACGCCATTCTTATCCGTCCCCAGGATGACACCGGGGTAGGTAGCAAAGTCTTTCCTGATCCCAGCTCTGTTCATCTTGGCTTCTTTTAAAAACACAGCAAGCAAGGGTTACTCCAAGCGGAGTCTCCCTTTTTTCCAAAAATTGGGCCCCACACACACCCACCCCTTCAGTGGCAGCACTTGTGCCCCAGTTGTACACTTCACAGCTAGATTTGCATCAAGCACATTCAAAAATACGCTATTCTTAACCGTCCCCAGGATGACACCGGGGTAGGTAGCAAAGTCTTTCCTGATCCCAGCTCTGTTCATCTTGGCTTCTTTTAAAAACACAGCAAGCAAGGGTTACTCCAAGCGGAGTCTCCCTTTTTTCCAAAAATTGGGCCACACAGACACCCACCCCATCAGTGGCAGCACTTGGGCCCTAGTTGCAAACAGGATGTTTTGATTTGCATCAAGCACATTCAAAAATACGCTATTCTTAGCCGTCCCCAGGATGACACCGGGGTAGGTAGCAAAGTCTTTGCTGACCCATGACTTGTTCATCTTGGCTTCTTTTAAAAACAATGTAAGCAAGGGTTACTCCAAGCGGAGTCTCCCCTTTTTTCCAAAAATTGGGCCCCACACACACCCACCCATTCAGTGGCAGCAGTTGTGCCCCAGTTGTACACTTCACAGCTAGATTTGCATCAAGCACATTCAAAAATACGCCATTCTTATCCGTCCCCAGGATGACACCGGGGTAGGTAGCAAAGTCTTTCCTGATCCCAGCTCTGTTCATCTTGGCTTCTTTTAAAAACACAGCAAGCAAGGGTTACTCCAAGCGGAGTCTCCCTTTTTTCCAAAAATTGGGCCACACAGACACCCACCACATCAGTGGCAGCACTTGGGCCCTAGTTGCAAACAGGATGTTTTGATTTGCATCAAGCACATTCCAAATCCACAAGCATTTACTCTCCCCAGGATGACACAGGGGTAGTAAATTCCTTCTGGATCCATGACTTGTTCATTTTGATGAACGTCAGTCTGTCCACATTGTCACTGGACAGACGCGTGCGCTTATCTGTCAGCACACACCCAGCAGCACTGAATACACGTTCAGAGACAACGCTGGCAGCTGGACACGACAAAATCTCCAAGGCGTAAGTTGCGAGCTCTGGCCATTTTTGTAGGTTTGAAGCCCAAAAGGAGCAAGGCTCCAGTTGCACAGTCATGGCATCGATGTTCATTTGGAGATACTCCTGTATCATCCTCTCCAGCCGTTGACTATGTGTCAGACTTGTTGTCTCTGGTGGCCTTGCAAAAGAGGGTCTAAAAAAATTATGAAAAGATTCCATAAAATTGCTGTTACCGGCACCAGAAAAGGTCCTACTGGTACGGGTAGACTGTTGAAGATGACGAGACCGTCCCATGTTTGTCAAGTTACAACTGGGAGATTCACTCCCTGCACCTGCACGGTTGTTTGGTGGAAAAGCCGAGCTAAGATCTAGTAACAGCTTATGCTGATACTCCTGCATACGTGCGTCCCTTTCTATGGCTGGAATTATGTCACAAAATTTGGACTTGTACCGGGGATCTAATAGTGTGGCAATCCAGTAGTCATCATCACTTCTAATTTTGACAATACGACTGTCATGTTGGAGGTAGTGCAACAAAAAGGCACTCATGTGTCTTGCGCAGCCATGCGGACCAAGTCCATGCTGTGTTTGTGGCATAGAGGTGCTACCCGTTCTTTCTTCCTCTGACATCTGACCCCAACCTCTTTCAACTGAAATTTGACCAAGGTCTCCCTCATCCGCTGAGTCTTCCATGTCCATGGACAGTTCGTCCTCCATTTCTTCATGTTCTCCTGCACCTTGCTCAACATTTCGCCTGCTACTATGCGCCCTTGTCGATCCCTGTCCCCCATGGTCCCATGCCTGCTGCGTTGGTGATGATGAACGTCTGGACCTTCGTGATGTTGTTGTCCCTTGCGCATATGAATCCTCCTGTAGTTCCTCCCCTTCATGTTGTCCCACCCCCTGACTCCGAATAGTGTTTAGCGTGTGCTCCAGCATGTAAATGACTGGAATCGTCATGCTGATAATGGCATTGTCAGAGCTAAACATATTCGTCGCCATGTCGAAACTGTGCAGAAGGGTGCATAGGTCCTTGATCTGAGACCACTCCATCAGGGTGATCTGCCCCACCTCTGCATCTCGTTGGCCCAGGCTATACGTCATGACGTATTGCACCAGGGCTCTGCGGTGCTGCCACAGTCGCTGTAACATGTGGAGAGTTGAATTCCAGCGTGTCGCCACATCGCATTTCAGGCGATGAACCGGCAGGCCGAAAGACTTCTGGAGCGATGCAAGTCGCTCTGCTGCGGCGCTTGAACGGCGGAAGTGAGCTGACAGTTTTCGTGCCCTGTTCAGAAGGCCATCTAGGCCGGGATAGTGTGTTAAAAATTGCTGCACGACAAGGTTCAACACGTGAGCCATACAAGGTACGTGTGTCACCTTGCCCAGGCGAAGTGCCGCACCCAGGTTTGCAGCATTGTCGCACACGGCCTTACCAGGCTGCAGTTTGAGTGGAGACAACCATTTATTAAACTCGGACCGCAAAGCTGACCACAACTCCTCAGCTGTGTGACTCTTATTACCAAGACATGTCAAGCTAAAGACCGCCTGATGCCGTTGCGCTCTGCTGCCAGCATAGTAATGAGGGGTGCGTGATTCCTTCTGCGCAGTGAGAACGCTGGTGGCCTGACCAGGCAGGCTTGGGGCGGAGGTGGAGGACCCAGATGAGGTGGAGGATGCAGAAGCAGTGGCGGAACTTGGACAGACAGAGGATTGACACACAAGTCGTGGGGACGGCAAGACTTGTGCAGCAGACCCTTCACCATCTATCACCATAGTTACCCAGTGCCCAGTCAGCGACATGTAACGTCCCTGTCCATGCTTACTGGTCCAAGTATCGGTGGTGAAATGCACCCGTTCACACACAGAGTTTCTCAAGGAAGCGGTGATGTTGTGTGCGACATGCTGGTGTAGCGCGGGCACACCTTTCTTAGAGAAGTAGTGGCGACTAGGCATCTGGTACTGGGGCACAGCGACAGACATAAGGTCTCTAAAATCCTGTGTGTCCACTAGGCGGAAAGGCAGCATTTCGGTAGCCAACAGCTTACAGAGGGATAGAGTCAACCTCTTAGCTTTGTCATGGGTCGGAGGAAGTGGCCTTTTATTTGACCACATCTGAGGGACAGAGATCTGGCTGCTGTGTGTAGACGGTGTTGAGTAGGGTGTCCCTGGAAAAATGCAGGTTTGTGAGGAAAGTGCAGGCGTAGACATGATGTTGCCTTCATCCAACGTTGGTGCTATCGATGTCTGAGAGAGCTGTACACACTCACTTGTTTCCCCTTCCAAACCAACTGACGACCTTACAAGCAAACTGCCTGTTGCGGTTACAGTGGTGGAAGTTTTGCGTGGAAAAACAGGTGTGGCAGCTGTCCCCACAGTCCTAGAAGATGAAGAGCGCGCGGATGCAGTGGAAGGGGCGGGCGGTGGATGGTTCGCTCCGCTAGGCCGCATTGCAGCACGGTGAGCTTCCCACCGGGACTTATGATATTTATTCATGTGACGATTCATGGAAGAAGTTGTCAAACTGCTGAGCTTTTGACCTCTACTAAGAGAATCATGACAAATGTTACATATCACATGAGTTGGGCGATCTTTTTCGATGTGAAAAAAGGACCAGGCTAGGCAAGGCTTAGAGGCCATGCGACCTGTTGATCCACCCCGAATAATGCTCATAGGCAGAGTGGTGGCTGAGGATGCAGTTGTAGACGTGCTACCAGTGCTCCGACTCTGTCCAGGAAGGCGCAAGGTAACTTCGTCGTCGGTTGCATCCTCCTCCACCGCCTCTGTTGACCTCCTCGAGTGCCTGACTGGGGGTTGACAGTAGGTGGGATCTAGAACGTCATCATCAATTGTTGTGTTTGCACTCCCCTCCCCCTCAGACCGAGCCTCTTCTTGCCCTGACGGAATATTTAAGTTGTCATCCCAATCGGGTATCTGCGTCTCATCTTCATCAGTATGTTCCTCATTGTCTATAACCACAGGTGTTACAGTTTGTGACAAAGGGTCAACATTATGCTCAGAAACTTGGTCCTCACGGCCTGAATCTGAGTCACAAAGGTTCTGGGCATCACTGCAGACCATTTCCTGTTCTGTACTCACTGTAGCTTGGGAGCAGACCTCTGATTCCCAGGCTATAGTGTGACTGAACAGCTCTGCAGACTCAGCCATCTCAGTTCCACCATACTGTGCAGGGCTGATGGAGACTTCAGAGCTGGGAGAAAGCAAGTTTGATTGGGATGACAACTCAGAGGACTGGTGTTTTTTGGATGCGGTACTTGAAGTGGCAGAGAGGGCACTTGTTGGACCACTTGAGATCCATTCAAGCATTTTCCTTTTTTGCCCATCATCTACCTTTGTTCCTGTTGTTCGTGTCCGTAACAAAGGGAGCACATCGGATTGTCCACGGTAAGTAGTAGACATCTTACTTTTGCTGGTAGATGGTCTATCTTCAGCAGATGATAATGGAGCTTTGCCACCTTCCCCACGGACAAAACCTTTTTTGCCTTTTCCACCACGCCTCTTCCCCTTTCCACCAGCATCTGTCATTTTGCCACTCATGTTGATTGCGACAAGATTGTGGACTGAAAATGTGGTAGTAAAAATTGAGAGGTGGTGAAGATTGCAGTGGTGGTCTAGCTTTATTAACAGCAGAATAATAAAGAATAAATATCCCTGACAATGCAACTTAGTTATAATTAGTTGGAGTGTGCAACGCAGGCAGACGCGCTCTGCAAATGTCTTTGCACTAGTGGGACTATAGCAAAGTCCAATAGCCACGTATAGGATGCCACTAGGTACACTGAGTGTTTGCTAGTATAATGGCTTGGTTAGAATGAGTTGTAGTGTGCAACGCAGGCAGACGCGCTCTGCAAATGTCTTTGCACTAGTGGGACTATAGCAAAGTCCAATAGCCACGTATAGGATGCCACTAGGTACACTGAGTGTTTGCTAGTATAATGGCTTGGTTAGAATGAGTTGTAGTGTGCAACGCAGGCAGACGCGCTCTGCAAATGTCTTTGCACTAGTGGGACTATAGCAAAGTCCAATAGCCACGTATAGGATGCCACTAGGTACACTGAGTGTTTGCTAGTATAATGGCTTGGTTAGAATGAGTTGTAGTGTGCAACGCAGGCAGACGCGCTCTGCAAATGTCTTTGCACTAGTGGGACTATAGCAAAGTCCAATAGCCACGTATAGGATGCCACTAGGTACACTGAGTGTTTGCTAGTATAATGGCTTGGTTAGAATGAGTTGTAGTGTGCAACGCAGGCAGACGCGCTCTGCAAATGTCTTTGCACTAGTGGGACTATAGCAAAGTCCAATAGCCACGTATAGGATGCCACTAGGTACACTGAGTGTTTGCTAGTATAATGGCTTGGTTAGAATGAGTTGTAGTGTGCAACGCAGGCAGACGCGCTCTGCAAATGTCTTTGCACTAGTGGGACTATAGCAAAGTCCAATAGCCACGTATAGGATGCCACTAGGTACACTGAGTGTTTGCTAGTATAATGGCTTGGTTAGAATGAGTTGTAGTGTGCAACGCAGGCAGACGCGCTCTGCAAATGTCTTTGCACTAGTGGGACTATAGCAAAGTCCAATAGCCACGTATAGGATGCCACTAGGTACACTGAGTGTTTGCTAGTATAATGGCTTGGTTAGAATGAGTTGTAGTGTGCAACGCAGGCAGACGCGCTCTGCAAATGTCTTTGCACTAGTGGGACTATAGCAAAGTCCAATAGCCACGTATAGGATGCCACTAGGTACACTGAGTGTTTGCTAGTATAATGGCTTGGTTAGAATGAGTTGTAGTGTGCAACGCAGGCAGACGCGCTCTGCAAATGTCTTTGCACTAGTGGGACTATAGCAAAGTCCAATAGCCACGTATAGGATGCCACTAGGTACACTGAGTGTTTGCTAGTATAATGGCTTGGTTAGAATGAGTTGTAGTGTGCAACGCAGGCAGACGCGCTCTGCAAATGTCTTTGCACTAGTGGGACTATAGCAAAGTCCAATAGCCACGTATAGGATGCCACTAGGTACACTGAGTGTTTGCTAGTATAATGGCTTGGTTAGAATGAGTTGTAGTGTGCAACGCAGGCAGACGCGCTCTGCAAATGTCTTTGCACTAGTGGGACTATAGCAAAGTCCAATAGCCACGTATAGGATGCCACTAGGTACACTGAGTGTTTGCTAGTATAATGGCTTGGTTAGAATGAGTTGTAGTGTGCAACGCAGGCAGACGCGCTCTGCAAATGTCTTTGCACTAGTGGGACTATAGCAAAGTCCAATAGCCACGTATAGGATGCCACTAGGTACACTGAGTGTTTGCTAGTATAATGGCTTGGTTAGAATGAGTTGTAGTGTGCAACGCAGGCAGACGCGCTCTGCAAATGTCTTTGCACTAGTGGGACTATAGCAAAGTCCAATAGCCACGTATAGGATGCCACTAGGTACACTGAGTGTTTGCTAGTATAATGGCTTGGTTAGAATGAGTTGTAGTGTGCAACGCAGGCAGACGCGCTCTGCAAATGTCTTTGCACTAGTGGGACTATAGCAAAGTCCAATAGCCACGTATAGGATGCCACTAGGTACACTGAGTGTTTGCTAGTATAATGGCTTAGTTATCAGTTGGAGTGTGCAGAGGACAAGAGGGTACAGTGGCAGGATTGTGGTGCTCTGGGTAGAGGAATGGAAGACTGCCTTTCTATTCCCTCCTAATGGTGAAATGCAGGTAGGAAATCCCTGACCTGGGCTACACAGACGCTGTTGCTGTTTGCAGGACCTGTCACCTATGGCTCTCTGACCCTGCCGGTTGGAGCCCTTAAAAGGACTGCTATAAAGTGCTCTCCCTAAGCTGTCTAACGCTGTGTATGCAGCGCATACAGCTGTATCGGCTATAGGACTCAGGAAGACGGAGCTGCGACAGTGATGTCTGACACCAAAGACGCAGAAGGCAGATAATGGCGTCCGTGAAGAAAATGTCCGGTTTTATAATGCAGGGACATGTGACATGCAGATCCTATCACACATGCCGTTGCTTCTCTGGCTCAAAGTCCACTTAGCTGTGTGTGTGTCTGGGATTGGCTGACATGCTGGCCCGCCCCACAAGACGCGCGCGCTTAGGGAAGGAAGACAAGAAAAAAAAAAAAAAAAAATGGCGATCGCCATTATAGAAACAGCAGTGATCTGAAGGCGCTGTTCACGCACACTATACACTGAAATGTGATAATAGTTTGATTCACAGAGTGACTTACACTATTACAGCAGAAACCAAGCTATGATTTAGCTGTTTTTTGGCTGCTAGAACCGTTCTCGAACGTTTCTAGAACTACCGAGCTTTTGCAAAAAGCTCGAGTTCTAGTTCGATCTAGAACATGCCCCAAAATCACTCGAGCCGCGAACTGGAGAACCACGAACCACGAACCGCGCTCAACTCTACTCACAATCTAAATTCCCTATCAGTATGTCTTTGGAGTGTAGGAGGAAACCCACGCAAACACCGGGAGAACATAAAAACTCCTGGTAGATGTTGTCTTTGATGGGATTTGAATCAAGGACCCCAGCTTGAATTTAGGACCCCAGCTTGAATTAAGGACCTTAGCTTGAATTAAGGACCTTAGCTTGAATTAAGGACCTTAGCTGGAATTAATGACCCCAGCTTGAACCAAGCAAGCACCCCAACTTGAATTAAGGACCTCAGCTTGAATCAAGGACCCCAGCTTGAATTAAGGACCCCAGCTTGAATTAAGGACCCCATCTTGAATTAAGGACCCCAGCTTGAATTAAGGACCCCAGCTTGAATTAAGGACCCCAGCTTGAATTAAGGATCCCAGCTTGAACCAAGAAGCCAAGATTGAATTAAGGACCCCAGCTTGAATTAAGGACCCCAGCTTGAACCAAGTACATCAGCTTGAATTAAGGACCCCAGCTTGAACCAAGTACATCAGCTTGAATTAAGGACCCCAGCTTGAACCAAGTACATCAGCTTGAATTAAGGACCCCAGCTTGAATTAAGGACCCCAGCTTGAATTAAGGACCCCAGCTTGAATTAAGGACCTCAGCTTGAATTAAGGACCCAAGATTGAATTAAGGACCCCAGCTTGAATTAAGGACCGCAGCTTGAATTAAAGACCCAAGATTAAATTAAGGACCTCAGCTTGAACCAAAGACCCCAGCTTGAATCAAGGACCCCAGCTTGAATTAAGGACCCCAGCTTGAATTAAAGACCCCAGCTTGAATTAAGGACCCCAGCTTGAATTAAGGACCCCAGCTTGAATTAAGGACCCCAGCTTGAATTAAAGACCCCAGCTTGAATCAAGGACCCCAGCTTGAATTAAGGACCCCAGTTTGAATTAAAGACCCCAGCTTGAATTAAGGACCCCAGCTTGAACAAAGGACCCCAGCAAGACAGCAGTGCTAACCACTGAGCCACCATCTATTATTCACTGTTATCAACCATTCCAGTCTAGGTCAAGGCTGATTACAGTATTCTGCTATAAGATCAGAGAACGGAAAGTCCACAAAAATCCCTGCTCTGTCATTATCATCATTGTTTCCCTATCTCCATTTTTTGGGACCCTATAGAAAAATTCACATACTGTACATTTATTTTAGGCTCGAAAGGAGACCATTTTATAAGCTTTGCCTTTAGGGTGGAGTGTCCCTTTAAAAGAGGTTCTTCAGCAGTTCCTTAGGAGTATTAGGGAATGTGCGCACGCTACAGATTAGGTTTCCAAAAAACGCACCTTCTGGCAGAAAACTGCATTAAAAAACACATGCATTTTTGGTGTATTTTGGATGCAGTGTTTGGTGCATTTTTGGATGCTTTTTTTGTGCATTTTGCGTGCATTTTATGGTTAGTTTTGGATGCGTTTTTTTGGTACATTTTTGGATGTTTTTTTGTGCGTTTTAGGTGCATTTTTTGGTATTGTTTGGATGTGTTTTTTTGTATGTTTTGGTTGTTTTTTTGTGCGTTTTGGATACATTTTTGTGCATTTTGGTGTGTTTTTTTGTGCGTTTTGGATGTATTTTTTGGTACATTTAGGATGCTTTTTTTGTGTGTTTTGGGTGTGTTTTTTGCTTAGTTTTGGGTGGGTTTTTTGGTACGTTTTGGATGCTTTTTTGTGCCTTTTGGGTGTGTTTTTTTGCTGGGGTTTTTTTTTTTTGGGGGGGGGGTTGTGCCATGCACTTTTTTTAGTGTATTCTCTGGCTGGGAGGTCTAAAAAGCACAGGACAAAAACACACCAAGAATTGACACGCGGTTTTGTTTTTTTTTTTACTGCACTCAAAACTACAAGGAAGAAAGAAGCAATGTGTGCATAACATTTATGAATTCTCATAAACTTGCTGGTTGAAGGGGAGACAAGCAGTTTGGGGCAACAAACTGCACCAAAAAATGCGGCAAAACCGCAGGGTGTGCACACAGCCTTAAGGTGAGAATGATGTAGCGCTGTGAGCATTGACACCAATGTCCCAAAACTGACGCTTTGTATCCTGGGCAAAAGTTTTGGTATTTAGGTAAACTTATTTTATATTAAATATATATATATATATTTCTTGTCAAAAGAACAGAGGCTACAAAGGCTGTCAAAGATGCCAGGGAGAGAGGGTGGGGGGATGTGAAGTATCTGCATGGGAGATCTTCATAGCAGACATCTCCAGCTAGCCGTGCTCTATAATTGAAATGGCGCGTTTAGCCAGGGGCTAGTACAGAGGGTGCATTTTGCAATAGCACAAAGCCTGTCCATAGACGTCATTTGGTATTAATGGCCTGGAGGAAGTCTAATGCCAACCATTAGCAGAAGAGAGGCTGAAAACAGAACTTGGGGAAGGGGGGAGCATTGTGTGGGGGGTGGAGGGATCGCTTAGGGAGAGAAGGGAAAAGGCTAATTTGGGGGGGATCTGGAAAGTATACATAGTCCCTTAAAATTAGGCTGAGGGAAAGAATCACATGAGGAAATGGAAAAATAGCCAAAGCCCTTAGGGGGTTAAGGAAGGTGGAAAATTAAGGGGGAGCCTAAGAAAAGTTCACACTGCATAGGGTTAACAAGAAAAAACGTGAACAAACAAAATGGACATTTTTGGGGAGATAGGGGGGCATGGGTGGGAAACACTAATGAATAAGACAAAAATTTTATAGCGGGGTATAATAGGCTTCAATATGTATCGGTTATTGAAACGTTCACCTCGATCAGATTTTTCCCTACAATCTCAATGAGGTTCATTATGTAAAATGGCTTTGAGCGAGAGTTAACATTTGCATTGCTTTCCAGGCGATTGCTGTGGTCGAATCTACAATAACTAGATACTGAAAATATAAAGCATGGGGGGGGACATTTCTAACTTGGAAAACATTGTTTGTCACTATAGGTTCCCTGAGAGTGCCAATGATCACCACGAGCTCCAATGATCACCATGAGCTTCAATAAGCACGAGCGCCAATCATCACCACGAGCGCCAATCATCACCGAGCGCCAATCATCACGCGTGCTAATTATCATGAGCGCTAATCATTATCATGAGCGCCAATCATCACCACGAGCGCCAATGATCACCATGAGCTCCAGTAATCACAAGTGCCAATAATCACCATGAGCTCCAATAATCACCATGAGCTCCAATAATCACCATGAGCTCCAATAATCACCATGAGCTCCAATAATCACCATGAGCTCCAATAATCACCACGAGAGCCAATCATGAGCACGAGCGCTAATCAACACGAGAGCCAATCATCACGAGAGCCAATCATTACGAGCGCTAATCACGAGCGCCAATCATCATCACGAGTGCTGATTATTGCCACGAGCGCCAATGATCACCATAAGCTCCAATAATCTTGAGCTCCAATAATGAGCAGAAGCTCCAATCACGAGTGCACAATCATCACCACGAGCGCCAATCATTGCAACGAGTGCCAATTATCAGCATGAGCTCCAAAAATCACCACAAGTGCCAATCATCACGAGCTCCAAGAATCACGAGCGCCAATAATCCTCACGAGCGCCAATCATTACCTTAAGTGACAATAATCACCACGATTGCTAATAATCACAATTGTCAATAATCACCAAGAGTGCCAATAACCACGATTGCCAATTATCACCATGAATGCCAATCGTCACCATGAGCGCCAATCATCACGAGCACCAATAATCACAAGTACCAATCATCACAAAAGCCAATTATCACTATGAGCGTCAATCATCGTCACAAGAGCCAATTATCGCCCTGTGCGCCAGTCACCGCAAGCGCCAATTATCACCATGAGCATCAGTTATCACCACAAGCGGCAGTTATCACTACAAGCGCCAATAATCACAAGCGCCAATCATCACCATGAGCGCCAATCATTACGAGATCCAATCATCACGAGCGCCAATCACCACGAGCACCAATCAACATGAGCGCCAATCATCACCACGAGCGCCAATCACCACCACAAGTGCCAATCATCCCCACGAGCGCCAATTATCAGTGCCATCAGCCTCATTATTGGGATTTCCATTGCCAGCTGAAAGGAGATAGTTGACCTAATGATTCTTCCAATACAGGAGACGATTGACCCCCATTACTATAATGGATATAATTGGCATTTCTGATCAATAATTACATTCTATAGTTAAAAAAAAAGAAAGATGTCCAGAAGGTTCAACTAAGGGATGGGAGACGAGCTGGATAACGGGGAGACGTTTTACCATTTTGATAATTGATGACATTGGAAATATTTTATATTGTGCAGATGAACAAATATTTGGGGGAATTGTAATCGAGTAGCGATAATGGAAAAAAAAATAAGTTGAATCTAGAAATCTGTTATGTTCATGGGGAGCTTTAGGGTAAAAGTAAAAAAAAATAAAAGGGGCAAAAGAGCAGAACCCCCACCACCCAAAAGAAGAAAAAAAGCTCAAGTTTTGCAGCAAGTTCTAGTGTAGCTGCAGCAATTGTAACACACAAAGTCAAAGGATGTGAGAAACGTGCCCTGTGTTACTTATTTGGGAACTGAAAATTTATGCCTCGCTGAAAGTGCCCGGGGAAAAATTACATCAGACGAAATGACAATGATTAAAATCAGCTTTTTCTCTCCCTTCTCTGCCTGTGCCTCGTCTGCTGCTGCTGAAGCTGAAGCCCTGGCAGGAGCCCGGTGATCCCCGCACATTCCCCGTTATCCCACAGCTGGCACCGGAGGGGGGCACCTCTCAGAGCAGGCAGGAAAAAGGGGGGGCAGAGCTGGGCCACTTCATTGGAGCTGATCCTTGCCCTGGAGGCGTTTGGAAGCCCAGAGCTAGGAGTGTGCAGCGCAATCTCTCCTCCTCTCCATTCTCCTGCAGCTCAGGCTCCTTCCTCTCTAGTCTCCAGGCTGCACAAGGGTTTGGGGGGCTTGTGCTGAAAGCAGGGGGTGCCCAGGAGAGAGGGGGGCACTGTTCCGGGGAGAGGAGGACAAGGCACACAGGGAAGAAGAAGAGGAGGAGGAAAAGATCTGGCCGGGATCAAGGTAAGAGAGGAGGAAGGGCTTGCTGGAAAAAGTGACTTGGAAGCGCGAGCACCCCGATTCCTGCTGCAGGCTCCCCAGCAACATGTGCGGGGTCCCCGAGCCCTGCGGGATGGATGTGGGGGGCACTGCCGGCACTATAACACACGGTACATGCATGCTGGTGATATGGAGGTGGCATGGCAGCAGATTAGGAGGGGGCGACCGCTAATCATAGCTGGGGGGTCTGATCCTGAGTCAGTCTGTGTGTGTGATGCCTGCAGTAAGTACGATCAGCTTCATCTCTTGCATTATGTCTTATCTATTGTTGTCATTTGTATTGCAGTTTGGATGGTGGGGGGTGTTATCTGAAGAAGGGAGATTCTGGGGGTGCAGAGCAAGACAGGAGAGGGGAAAGGGAGAAGTGCAGCGAATGCTTCCTGCTGAGAAACACAAGGGGGACAAGAGGAGCTGAGAGTTTCCATCCACTTCCTCCTGTCCAAAAGTTTCCTGCAAAGACTTGTGTCACTGGGTCCCCTGCGGATGGGGGTATCAGGGGCCGAACTGGCTACTGGAGAGGTGGAGATGGCTAGACAGATGATGGATAGATAGAGAGAGATAGATAATGGATGGATATAGGGATAGATAGAGAGATAGATAGATAGATAGATAGAGGGATAGATAGATAGATAGATAGATAGAGGGATGGATAGATAGATAGATAGATAGAGGGATAGATAGATAGATAGATAGATAGAGAGAGAGATAGATAGAGGGATAGATAGATAGGATAGATAGATAAATAGATAGAGGGATAGATAGAGGGATAGATAGATAGATAGATAGATAGAGGGATGGATAGAGGGATAGATAGATAGATAGATAGATAGATAGATAGAGGGATGGATAGATAGATAGATAGAGGGATAGATAGAGGGATAGATAGAGGGATAGATAGAGAGAGAGAGATAGATAGAGAGAGAGATAGATAGATAGATAGATAGATAGAGGGATAGATAGATAGATAGAGGGATAGATAGATAGAGGGATAGATAGATAGAGGGATAGATAGAGGGATAGATAGATAGATAGAGGGATAGATAGATAGATAGATAGATAGATAGAGGGATAGATAGATAGATAGATAGAGGGATAGATAGATAGATAGATAGATAGAGGGATAGATAGATAGATAGAGGGATAGATAGAGGGATAGATAGATAGATAGAGGGATAGATAGATAGATAGATAGATAGAGGGATAGATAGATAGATAGATAGATAGATAGATAGATAGATAGAGGGATAGATAGATAGATAGTGGGATAGATAGATAGATAGATAGATACATGGATAGATAGATAGATACATGGATAGATAGATAGATAGATAGATAGATAGATAGATAGATAGATAGATAGTGGGATAGATAGATACATGGATAGATAGATAGCATGATAGAGTGATAGATGATGGATAGATGATGGATATAGCAACAGAGATAGATTAGATAGATGATAGATACAGAGATAGAGGGATAGAGAGATAGAAGGATAAAGTGATTGATAGCTAGATGATGGATAAAGATAGATAGATGGATGGATGCAGTGATAGAGATAAATACAGAGATAGGTAATAAATCAATAAATAGATAATGCATGGATGGATAGATAGATGGAAAGATAGACAGATAATGGATGGATAGAGAGATAGAGGGATGTTTTGACAGTCTATGGCTTGAAAAAAGTTCTCTGGAACTGAAACATCGCCACTGGGCTCATTAAAGGCTTTTTCTCGCTAAAAAGCTGGAGTGCTGCCTTTATTTTATCTACTTTTTGGATATATGATTCAACTCTTAAAAGGTTGTGGTAAGACCAGGCATCCAGTACCTGCAATAGTGGTGCTTTTCTATAACCATAATTGTTTAGATGGATAGATAGATAGATAGATAGATAGATAGATAGATAAATGGATGGATAGATAGAGGGATAGATAGAGGGATAGATAGATAGAGGGATAGATAGATAGAGGGATAGATAGAGGGATAGATAGAGGGATAGATAGAGGGATAGATAGATAGAGGGATAGATAGATAGCTAGATAGATAGAGGGATAGATAGATAGAGGGATAGATAGATAGAGGGATAGATAGATAGATAGATAGAGGGATAGATAGATAGATAGATAGATAGAGGGATAGATAGAGGGATAGATAGATAAATGGATGGATAGATAGAGGGATAGATAGATAGAGGGATAGATAGAGGGATAGATAGATAGAGGGATAGATAGATAGATAGAGGGATAGATAGAGGGATAGATAGAGGGATAGATAGCTTTTTGACTGTCTATATTATAATATGCTTATGAATATAAAGACTTTGCAGTAACCAAATGAGCCAAAAATGTGTTCAATATTTTGAAATTCTTCACAATTGTTATCAAAACAATCTCTGTTTTTCTTAACTGTAACAATAATTACTAGAGACAAATGTCAGCAGATCTGCCAAAATTTCCAGATTTCCAAAAGGTCAGAAGTTCCATTTGTCTTCTGGCCACCAATCATCGCTATAGTTGCAGATTATCAGTTGCATTGGGGTAAACGCTGGACTTTTTGAAGCAAGAGCCATAAAGGTTTTGGGGGTGCGGAGTCGTCATCAGTGAAGCTCAGAATCAGGTTTTCAGATTTCTTTCATCGCTCATAGTTGGGGGAAGTTGTTTTAGGACGACTGCCTGTGAACTTATTCTTGTGTCTTCATATGATCGGGAGCATCACTGAGGACACTTTCATTGGTCACTGTAGAGGCAAAGAACATGGGTTGATCTTGATGGACTTAAGTCTACCTTCAACCTTAAACACTATGAGATTGAAAGAATTGCTGATGTCTATTGCTGGCCTTCCTGTTTCAGCATCATCCCTCCCGGACCACTCATAAGCTTCGCATTGTTCATGCTGTCAGAAGTCTCCTAAGTTCTAGATGGGACCTAGGTCTTTTTTCAACCTAAGTAACTATGTAACTAAGTCCAGTCTTACAGAATATTTTGCAATCTTTCTTGATTATCTTCATATTATTATATTTTTGGAATCTGTGGTTAGTCATGAATGCTTGGGGGGTGTTTCAGGAACCTTTCACCCCCAACTATCCCCTCTGTATGGTTTCCACCATCTATAGCCAACCTTTCACCCCCAGCCATCCCCTCTGTATGGTTTCCACCATCTATAGCCAACCTTTCACCCCCAGCCATCCCTTCTGTATGGTTTCCACCATCTATAGCCAACCTGTCACTCCCAGCTATCCCCTCTGTATGGTTTCCACCATCTATAGCCAACCTTTCTCCCCCAGCCATCCCCTCTGTATGGTTTCCACCATCTATAGCCAACCTTTCACCCCCAGCCATCCCCTCTGTATGGTTTCCACCATCTATAGCCAACCTTTCACCCCCAGCCATCCCCTCTGTATGGTTTCCACCATCTATAGCCAACCTGTCACTCCCAGCCATCCCCTCTGTATGGTTTCCACCATCTATAGCCAACCTTTCTCCCCCAGCTATCCCCTCTGTATGGTTTCCACCATCTATAGCCAACCTTTCACCCCCAGCCATCCCCTCTGTATGGTTTCCACCATCTATAGCCAACCTGTCACTCCCAGCCATCCCCTCTGTATGGTTTCCACCATCTATAGCCAACCTTTCACCCCCAGCCATCCCCTCTGTATGGTTTCCACCATCTATAGCCAACCTTTCACCCCCAGCCATCCTCTCTGTATGGTTTCCGCCATCTATAGCCAACCTTTCACCCCCAGCCATCCCCTCTGTATGGTTTCCACCATCTATAGCCAACCTTTCACCCCCAGCTATCCCCTCTGTATGGTTTCCACCATCTATAGCCATGCCCGCAGCCATGTGCCGAGGTGGGAACAAAACTTCATACACCCAGTAATACTTCTTTAGACTTTTGAAGTGGGATCTAAATGCATCATCCATTTGTGTGTGTAGTAAATGAGGAGTATTCCTGAAGGCTTTTGTGCTATGAAGACAACACCCTGGAATATTCTCTCTATTTCTCTCTTCTTTCAACATTCCTTGCTGTAGGGCTTTCGCCCCGGGCTCCGAGCCTTGAATGGAGCTCTCTTTCCCTCCGACACAGACACAAAAAAACTTGCCTTCTGTTTACCTTTTATGGTTAAAATAACAGCTTAAGCAAAGAGGCAACTTCATGGAGAAACGATTTCTTGAAATCTTCTCAAGCTGCAGCGACATAGCAAGTTTAATCACCCCTAGAGAGCGAGACAACTGTGTGCACAATGGGACACGGAGTCATTTTGTGTGTAAATGAGCGTGCTATGGCTTCACTTTACATGGGCAAATAGCTTTTACAAGCAGCTACTTCCACAAAGGCAGGGGGAAGATAATCTGACTTTTCAGAGAACTGGGAGGAGGGAACGACAAAAAATACACATTATTGGAAGAGCTGGTTGTATTGGTTTTGCCCCCAGCTAGTTAAGCCGTCACCCAATTTGTGCTTAAGACCACCCTCCCCTTTATACAATTAAAGCCCCTGGTTCTTAATGCAATTGTCTTTACCCCACTCCGAGCCAAGGAGGGGGGGGGGCCCGTCACTCCTGGGGGCACGCAAGCATCTGTGTTTGGCCCTATGACACGATATTATGAATAGGTGGGACATTTTTTTTCCGTCAGTCCGTTAGGCGATCCACTCAAAGGCACAACTACATGCACAGGGGTCACTCTATTTACAAACAGTGGCTCTTCCGACAGTCCCCAATTGCTTTCCCCAAGATGCATGGGATGCCCAATTCTGCATTGTCTTCTGGAAGAGGAAAAGTGGGTAACCGGATGATTTCAATGTGGATGTATTATTAATTATTGCTTAGTTTGTAGTTTTAAGGTTGTATTTGCACGTTGAGTTTTTTTGCAGCAGTTTATCGTGCAGATTGTTGCCCAAATCTGCATGTCTTTCCTTAGGCTATGTGCCCATGGTGCTTTTTTTTCAGCACACAAAAAAAGCATGTTTTGGCAGGAAAAATGCTTTTTTGCTTCTTTTTATGCTTCTTTTCATGCTTATTCTTATCTATTGAGATAGGGAAAAAAGCAGAAACAATTGACATGTTTCTTCTTTTTCAGCAAGGAAAAAAAAGCAAGGAAAAATAGAAGCAACGTGCGCACAGCAACTCATGATTCTTATAGACTTTGCTGGGATGCTTTTTCTTTGTTTTTTTCAATTCAAAAAAGCATGAAAAAAGCCTGCCAGCAAAGTCTGAAGTCCTGTGCGCACGCTGCTTCATTTCTCCTTGCAGTTTTGGGTGCAGAAAAAAAAAAGCAGCATGTCAGTTGTTGGTGCGGGGTTTTTTGGTGCATTTTTGGAGTAATTTTTCTGCTACAAGGTATATTTTTTTCCTGCATCTTTCAGCAATTGATTTCACTAAAAACAAGCATGGCACAAAAACCGCACCATGCGTTTTTTGGTGCTTGTTTTGGTACACGTTGCGTTTTTTTCCTCCTTTCCAGCCATTGATTTCACTAAAAAAGTGCATGACAAAAAATGCAACAAAAACTCATGTGTTTTTTGGTGCGTTTTTCTGCCAAAAGGTACATTTTTTTTCCTGCATCTTTCAGCCATTGATTTCACTAAAAACAAGCATGGCACAAAAAACGCACCAAAAAAAACATGCGTTTTTTGGTGCTTGTTTTGGTACAAGTTGCATTTTTTTCCTCCTTTCCAGCCATTGATTTCACTAAAAAAAAGTGCATGTAAAAAACCGCACCAAACACTCATGTGTTTTTTGGTGCATTTTTCTGCCACAAGGTACATTTTTTTCCTGCATTTTTCAACTATTCCAGCCATTGATTTCCCATAAAAAAACACACCAAAAAACCCATCTGTTTTTGGTGCTTTTTTTCGCTACATGGTGAGATTTTTTTTTCCTGCATTTTCACTAAAAGAACACATGGCACAAAAATTGCACCAAAAAAACCCATGCGTTTTTGGGTGCTTTTTTTGATACAAGGTGTTTTTTTCTGCCTTTTTTAGCCTTTACAGCCATTGATTTTAATAAATGAACACATGGCACAAAAATGCACCAAATAACCAATGTGTTTCTTGGGTTGTTTTTCTGCCACAAGGTGTGTTTTTTGGTGCACCTAATCTGCAGCGTGCATGCACTCGGGGGGAGAGTGACACTTTTCCTCATTAATGCTCCATTTCTTCTGTTCACATCCTCGGATACCTAGCGGTGATAGCCCTATAGGGGTGCAGCCTACAGGTATTGCAGATGACTGCATGCTCATTATTGTAAATGGTCTTGTACATTTCTAATCTAGATTGTTGAATAATTCAGGTAAACGACCTTTCTGGAGCACACGAGCGACGTGTCCTATTGTGCTGAGTCTATTAGGTGTATCATTTATATAATAATTTGCTACTAAGATTATGTTGCACTTCCAGCAGGTTATAATAGGTCAAAATAATACCAAAAGGGGAGACAGAAACGGTCAGGCCACAAGAGCTTACAATCTAATCTAAAAGGCCAAAATTATACCAAAGGGTCTGAGAGAGAAGTGGTCAGGCCACAAGAGCTTACAATCTAATCTAAAAGGCCAAAATTATACCAAAGGGTCTGAGAGAGAAGTGGTCAGGCCACAAGAGCTTACAATCTAATCTAAAAGGCCAAAATTATACCAAAGGGTCTGAGAGAGAAGTGGTCAGGCCACAAGAGCTTACAATCTAATCTAAAAGGGCAAAATAGTACCAAAGGGGAGAGAAGTGGTCAGGCCACAAGAGCTTACAATCTAATCTAAAAGGGCAAAATAGTACCAAAGGGGAGAGAAGTGTTCAGGCCACAAGAGCTTACAATCTAATCTAAAAGTGCAAAATAATACCAAAGGGGAGAGAGGGGTGGTTAGGCCACAAGAGATTACAATCTAATCTAAAACCTCAAAATAATACCAAATGGGGAGAGAGAAGTGGTCATGTCACAAGAGCTTACAATCTAATCTAAAAGGTAAAATAATACCAAATGGGGAGAGAGAAGTGGTCAGGCCACAAGAGCTTACAATCTAATCCAAAAACGTCAAAATAATACCAAAGGGGAGAGAGAAGTAGTCAGGCCACAAGAGCTTACAATCTAATCTAAAACCTCAAAATAATACCAAATGGGGAAAGAGAAGTGGTCAGGCCACAAGAGCTTACAATCTAATCTAAAACCTCAAAATAATACCAAATGGGGAAAGAGAAGTGGTCAGGTCACAAGAGCTTACAATCTAATCTAAAAGGTAAAATAATACCAAATGGGGAGAGAGAAGTGGTCAGGCCACAAGAGCTTATAATCTAATCCAAAAACATCAAAATAATACCAAAGGGGAGAGAGAAGTGGTCAGGCCACAAGAGCTTACAATCTAATTTAAAGGAGAAAATAATACGAAAGGGGAGAGAGAAGTGGTCAGGCCACAAGCGCTGACAATCTAATCTAAAAGGTCAAAATAATACCAATGGGGAGAGAGAAGTGGCCAGACCACAAGAGCTTACAATCTAGTCTAAAAGGTCAAAATAATACCAATGAGGAGAGAGAAGTGGTCAGGCCACAAGAGCTTACAATCTAATCTAAAAGGTCAAAATAATACCAATGGGGAGAGAGAAGTGACCAGACCACAAGAGCTTACAATCTAATCTAAAATAAAAAAATAATACCAACAGGGAGAGAGAAGTGGTCAGGCCACAAGAGCTTACAATCTAATCTAAAACATGAAAATAATACCAAAGGGAAGATAAGAGTGGTCAGGTCACAATAAATCTAATGTAAAAAGGCAAAATAATACCAAAGGGGAGAGAGAAGTGGCCAGACCACAAGAGCTTACAATCTAATCTAAAAGATAAAATAATACCAAATGGGGAGAAAGAAGTGGTCAGGCCACAAGAGCTTACAATCTAATCTAAAAGATAAAATAATACCAAATGGGGAGAAAGAAGTGGTCAGGCCACAAGAACTTACAATCTAATCTAAAAGATAAAATAATACCAAATGGGGAGAGAGAAGTGGTCAGGCCACAAGAGCTTACAATCTAATATAAAATATTAGTGTTGTATATGGTTTGTCATTTGGGACATGATACATGGCACTTAAGTATTGAGAAAGTTATCCAGGCAGGTAAATGATGAGCTCAGCTCTGCTACATCAGTACATGAGGTCCCCGAGTGATTGTAACACTGTATCTAATCTCACATTACATAGTGAGTGTATCCACTGGTAATAAGGTGACACGTTGGGCCCTGTGGCTGCTGCTATTGTGTCTGTACCTTGTATTTCATTTCACACTCTGGTCCATATTGATCTTATTACAGGCTGTGTGTAATATATTATCACAGCCACTCCACAATATGGAAAGTGTTCATGTGCATTTTCCAAGACGTCCCCCAGATTGCTTCATTTCCAGCTGTCACATATTGCCATATGGTAATGTGCACTCTCTATATAAAATAATAATAAATAGATATGATTTTTGGATGTGCAACTATGTTGCAATATTAAATAGATATTAACCTTATAATAATATAATAATAATAATTATTATTATTATAACCTGGATAGAAGATCAAGAGAATTAGTCTGGAGAAGCCACTTCGCTCCCTCTTTACCCTGCGCGCGGTCACTTCTGTGCAAATACATAGTTTCCCACCTGTAGCTGAGCTGTTGCAGTTTTGCTAAAAAATTGTAGCAAAATACGGGGAAGGGTTTTGCCTTAGGTGCAATAGCAATGCTGGAAAATCCCCCCAAACCATGCCATGTAAATACACTGGCACTTCAGCACTTCAGGGATCCATCATTCGGGGGGGGGGGGGGGGGCAGGAAAATGGCCATTTGGGGACGGTTTCTTCCTCTAAACTTCCTCAATAGTTTGGTCTATTGAGTTACTTGTGTTTCATAAATTGAATTTTTGCATTCTCCCCATGATTCCTTCGTCTGTCTATGGACTGGTCAGATCGGTCGTAAGTGCGATTGGCTGATAATGTGAGATGCAGGATTTATTTTGCAATATTTCCATTATGATGTAGTCAGGGCAGACGCACCTGTCCTACCTGTTTTTTTCATGTTACTGCTGCTCTTCTATATGAATGAATGAATGTGTATGGATAACTAAAAAAAAGTAGTCTATGTGCCATTTTCATCAATAGAGCACCATTCAGATTTAATATTTGTCCGTCTTGTTGAAGAATTATTATAATTGCGCCACATGTTTTTTTTTTACTGGATATGTAGAACTTGGATCCAAAGAAGCACTAAATGTTTATAAAGATGTAGCAGAGCCCAGATTGGGGTAAAACCCTGCAAATGAGTATGTAGAGAGCCCAATTGTAAAGAATCAATCAGTATATCAGTACGTGGAGATTCCAATAGTAAAGAATCAATCAGTATATGGAGAACCCAATTGTAAAGAATTAATCAGTATATGGAGAGCCCAATTGTAAAGAATCAATCAAGAATCGATCAGTATATGGAGAGCCCAATAGTAAAGAATCAATCAGTATATGGAGAGCCCAATTGTAAAGAATCGATCAGTATATCAGTACGTGGAGAGCCCAATTGTAAAGAATTAATTAGTATATGAAGAACCCAATTCTTAAGAATCGATCAGTATATCAGTACGTGGAGAGCCCAATTGTAAAAAATTAATTAGTATATGAAGAACCCAATTCTTAAGAATCGATCAGTATATCAGTACGTGGAGAGCCCAATTGTAAAGAATTAATTAGTATATGAAGAACCCAATTCTTAAGAATCGATCAGTATATCAGTACGTGGAGAGCCCAATTGTAAAAAATTAAATCAGTATATGGAGACCCCAATTGTAAAGAATCAATCAGTATAGAGAGAGCCCAATTGTAAAGAATCAATCAGTATATGGAGAGACTAATTGTAATGAATCAATCAGTATATGGAGAGCCCAATTCTAAAGAATCAATCAGTATATCAGTACGTGGAGAGCCCAATTGTAAAAAATTAATCAGTATATGGAGACCCCAAATTGTAAAGTATCAGTCAGTATATGGAGAGCCCAATTGTAAAGAATCAATTAGTATAGAGAGATCCCAATTGTAAAGAATCAATCAGTATATGGAGAGCCCAATTGTAAAGACTCAATCAATATATGGAGAGCCTAATTGTAAAGAATCAATCACTATATCAGTACGTGGAGAGTCCAATTGCAAAGAATCAATCAGTATGTAGAGAGCCCAATTATAAAGAATCAATATTATCTCAGTACGTGGAGAGCCCAATAGTAACGAATCAATCAGTACATAGAGAGTCATATTGTGAAGAATCAATCAGTAAATCAGTACGTGGAGAGTCCAATTGTAAAGAATCAATATTATATCAATAAGTGGAGAGCCCAATGGTAAAATATCAATCAGTATATGGAGAGCCCAATTATAAAGAATTAATCAGTATATTAGCACGTGGAGAGCCCAATTGTAAAGAATCAATCAGTATATGGAGAGCCCAATGGTAAAGAATCAATAAGTATATAGAGAGTCATAATGTGAAGAATCAATCAGTAAATCAGTATGTAGAGTCAAATTGTGAAGAATCAATCAGTATATCAGTGTGGGGAGAGTCCAATAATTCAGATATGGCAGAGCTGAATTTGTCACTGAGTTTTCCCTATAGGATTGAAGTTGTAAGTATAATGCCGGCTCTGCTACCTCGTGTGTTTAGCTCTGCTACATCCACATGGCAGCAGTGGCTGTAGGACTGTGAAGGGTTAGCCGCCTCGTACTACATACAGGTCACGGAGAACTTTAGTTTAGTGTCTTGTACTTTAAATCAGGCAGCTGGTAACAATTTACATTTTTATGCATACATCAAAGGCGCGGAGTCTTGGGTATTCTTAGCATTAACCTATGCCAATTGGCGCTGGCAGGTAGATTCATCAAACAGTCTTAATACTTTTTCTTCCAACTTTTTTTTTTTTTTTCTTTTCCCCCCGCCAGATCGTAATGTTGTATTTTGCTTGGCGTTGTTTTCATGTTGTGCCCGGGTACAGTAGGTAAAGGCTGTTAGATGTTACAGTAGGTGAATGGATGTGAAATCTACCGAATAAACGCCTCGGGTCCCAAGGAAGTCACTAATTTAGAGGTGTCTTGTTATTGAGACGCACTTGCAAAAAAAAAAAATCCCTGAATCTCAATTCACAAATTGGTTCTCCGTTTGTCAGGGGATATTTCACATCTAACACATAAGCCCACGACCTCTAATTAGAATTTTGCAGTTTGTTTTGTGCCCCTTGAGGCTGACACCTTGGAAAGGGAGAAGGAGGGAAAAAAATGTTCCTGATTTCTTATTGCTAATAAGCATATTCCACCTACCCTCTGGTACTTACGAAAAAAAAATACGTGCAAATACGTTTAATTGCGGTGGCGGCGGTAATTTGTAGACTGGATGTATGATCAGGCGGATGAAGGGATGATCTGATTAGATCTGTGATCACATCAATAACGGAAGACGATTTCTTCTTTTTCAAGGAGGAAAGCAGCATGTCCCGTCTGTCTCTCACCCGCTCCCCGGTCTCTCCTTTGGCCTCACAAGGAATACCTCTCCCGGCGCAGCTCACCAAATCCAACGCACCGGTGCACATCGACGTGGGGGGACACATGTACACCAGCAGCCTGGCCACGCTGACCAAGTACCCGGACTCCAGGTAAGGACGCCGCTCTCCATCCGTAATGATAACGCTCCATTGTGCCCGGATCACACTGTTCTCCTGGTTGTCACTCGTTGTCCTCCCTCCTTTAACACTAGAAGTCCCAGAGAGGGGTCATTTTACATTTTTACCATTGGAACCCTATGGAGCTCGAAATTCCTGTAACATCTAGTGTTAACACCCCGACGCTGGATTCGCTCTATAACCTGTTCATTCCCCCAAGAGGTTTCACTTCACAGTGGTTGGATATTTTTATTTCTTTTCGTCATTGGAAACGCTTTGTATTTCTTAGAACTTGCTGTGTTATTTGAACTTATTTGCACCATGTCCAGTAATCCTCCGTTAGAGCGGATCCTGCAGAGATCCATTGGTAAAAAAGTTCTGCAAACACAACTTTTTTCACTGTTGTTAAATAAATGATATCCTCCAGATCCGGGTTTTTTTTAACATTGTAAACCAGATCACAATTTAGCCATCCGTTTCCCTGTGCGCACTGTTGTTCAATAAATGATATCCTCCGGATACATTTTTTTTTTTTAACATTGGAAAATGGATCACTATTTAGCCATCCGTTTCCCCGTGCAGTTTTTGATGCAGTTTATTGTGCAGTTTGTCGCCCAAATCTGCATGTCTATCCTTATTCCAGAAAGTCTATGCTTACTTTTTCCCTTGCAGTTTTGGTGCGTTTTTCTGCCACAAGGTCTGTTTTATGCTGCATTTTTTTGCCTTCCTAACCATTGAATTCACTAAAAAAAGCATCTAAAACGCACCAAAAACACATGCGTCTTTTGGTGTGTTTTTCTGCCACAAGGTCCGTTTTTTCCTGCATTTTTTACCTTCCCAACCATTGAATTCACTAAAAAAAATCTAAAAAAGCACCAAAAACACATGCGTCTTTTGGTGCGGTTTTCTGCCACAAAGTCCGTTGTTTCCTACATTTTTTAGCTTTCCCAACCATTGAATTCACTAAAAAAAGCATGAAAAAGCACCAAAACACAGGCGCCTTTTGGTGCGTTTTGCGGCCACAAGGTCAGTTTTCTGGTGCAGAAAACTGCACCAAAAACTCAGCGTGTACACATACCTTAAGGCTATGTGGACGCACAGCAATTTTATTGCGGTTTTTCATGCTTTTTTTGTTGCTTTTTTTTAGCCACAAGGTTATGATTAGAATTCACATAACCCTAAGGCTGTGTACATAAGCTGCGTTTTTATCGCGTTTTTTTCATGTGTTTTTTTGGCCACAAAGTTAGGGATTAGAATGCACATAACCCTAAGGCTGTGTACACACGCTGCGTTTTTATCACGTGTTTTTTTTTTCAAGCGTTTTGTTCGCCACAAGGTTAGGGATTAGGGTGCACATAACCTTAAGGCTTTGTCCACACGCTGCATTTTTATTGCGTTTTTTCATGCATTTTTTGGTGCTTTTTTTTATCCACAAGATTACAATTAGGGTGCACATAACCCTAGGGCTGTGTGCACACGCTGCATTTTTTTCATACGTTTTTTGGCCACAAGGTTAGGGATTAGGATGCACATAACCCTAAGGCCTTGTGCCCACATTGCTTTTTTCCTTCCTTCTTTTAACCAATAAAATCAAGGAAAAAGCATCCCAGTAAAGTCTATGAGAATCATGACTTCCTGTGCGCACTTTGCTTCTTTTTTCCTTGCAGTTTTTGTTGAAGAAAAAAGAAGCAGCGTGTCAACTGTTTCTGCTTTTTTTCCCTACGTTTTTCCTATCTCAATAGATAAGAAGCATAAAAACGCACCTAATTTAGCAGCTTTTCTTTTCCTGCCAAAACATGCTTTTTTTGTGCTGCTAACAATCTGTCTAAGGCTATGTGCGCACTAGAGATGTGAAGTTTCTCAAGAAAATTTCTTGAGAAACTTCTGCCAGTGAAAGATTTCCGGACCTGCGGAAAAAATCCGCACCAAATCCGCATGCGGATTTGACGCGGATTAGCCGCGGAATTGCCGCGATTTTCCCGTGGGTGGTTCCCTGCGCATTTCTGCAGGCTATACTGCCGAAATCCGCAGGGTACCTGCGGAAATAATGGACATGTTCATTTTCTCAAGAAAGTTTCTCGAGAAATTCTTCTCGCGGAAATTTCTTGAGAAAAATCCGCACCAGTGCGCACAGCTTTTTTTTTTTTCCATAGAATTTCATGGGAAATGTCTGCACAAAGATTGCAGACATTTCTCAAGAAATTTCCGCGGCAAATCCGCGGCAAAATCCGCGGGTAAAAAGCTCTAGTGCGCACATAGCCTTAGGCTATGTGTCCACGGTAGAATGTACCTGCGGATTTTTCTGCCTGAAAATCCGCGACTTTCGCGGCAAATCCGCACCCGCGGATTTACCGCGGATTTTGATGCGGATTTTTTTTTTTTTCCCCCCATTCAAAACCAAAAATCCGCACCAAATCTGCACCAAACAATTGACATGCTGCAGATTTTTCCGGATCAAAATCCACGGCAAATCCGCAGCGGAAAAATCCGCAGAATGGACACAGCATTTCCAAAATGCCATTGAAATGGCTTGGAAGTGCCGCTGCTGCAGATTTTCGGGAAATCCGCGGCAAATCCGCGGCAAAATCCGCGGTAAATTCGCGGTAAATCCGCAGCGTGGGCACATAGCCTAAGGCTATGCGTTCACAGGGCGTTTTTGCTCCATTTTTTAGCTGCGGATTTGCCTTGGTTTTATGCAAAGCCATGCTAATAAAACGCTGCTTTTTACAGTGCCAGCAAAGTCTATGAGATTTCTGAAGTCTCATGCACACACAAACACCTGCGGATTTTTTCCTGACTGTTTTGTCAAATACCTGCGTTTTTTTCTGCAGATTTCAAAGAATCAGCATGTCAATTCTTTGCAGTGTTTTTGCAATGTTTTTTCATTGATACAACCCATTTTGTAGAAAATCGCAGCAAATCTGCACCAAAATCGCGGATGACTCAAAGGAGATTTCCAGGCACAAGATCAGGTTTTGGTCAGGAAAAAAAACGCTGCAAAAATACCCTGTGTGAACATAGCCTTAAGGGTGCTTTAGACGGTGCGACATCGCTAGCGATTGCTAGCGATGTCCAGCGTGATAGCACCCGACCACGTCGTTCGTGCGACATTTGGTGATCGCTGCCGTAGCGAACATTATCGCTACGGCAGCGTCACACGCACATACCTTGTCAGTGACGTCGCTGTGACCGCCGAATAATCCCTCCTTCAAGGGGGAGGTGCGTTCAACGCCATAGTGACGTCACTGCGGCGTCACTAAACGGCCGGCCAATAGAAGCGGAGGGGCGGAGATGAGCGGGACGTAACATCCCGCCCACCTTCTTCCTTCCGCATTGCCGGTGGAGGCAGGTAAGGGGATGTTCGTCGTTCCTGCGGTGTCACACATAGTGATGTGTGATGCCGCAGGAGTGACGTGTCAACGATTTTGCGATCGTTGATCATCGCTCCTTGGTGTCACACGCTGCGATGTCGCTACCGGCGCCGAATGTGCGTCACTAACGACGTGACCCCGACGATATATCGGTAGCGATGTCGCAGCGTGCAAAGCACCCTTTAGGCTGTGTGCACACGCTGCGTTTTTATCACGCTTCTTTTTGCAGATTTTAATCAAGAATGGGCCTTTTTTATTCTGCCAAGAGATGTAGTTTTATGTGCAGAAAAAAATCTGCTACGTGGGAGCGTACCCTTAGGATAACTTTTTCATGCTTTTTTTTATCTATTGAGATAGGGAAAACGCAGGAAAAAAGGCAGAGACGATTGAAACGTTGCTTCTTTTTTTCTGCAACAAAATATGCATGGAAAAAAGAAGCAACGTGGGCACATGAGTTCAGGGTTCTCATAGACTTTGCTGGGATGCGGTTTTCCTTGCAGTATTGATTAAAAGCTGCAAGAAAAAAACATGAAAAAAGCATCGAGCACACTTGTATTTGTAAGAAATCCGTTTTTTTCTTACAAGATAAATAGCCATTATCCATAGACTCTAATGTCCCGGATCCGTCAGAAATTCCATGCGCCGACGGGGCCATTGACTATAATGGAGCAGATGGAGTCAGCGTGTGGTCTGTCGTGCACCAGTTTCTGGAGTATACGCTTTCGGCAGGCGGACACCGAGATGCAATCTATTACAAAGCATGTACGGCCAAAAATGGTGCAAGACAGAGCACACGGTGACTCCATGTGCACCATTATAGTCAATAGCCACGTCGGCACATGCATCCGAATGTTACACAACAGAGCACACGCTGACTCCATGTGCACCATTATAGTCAATGGCCCCGTCGGCGCATGCATCCGAATGGTACACAACAGAGCACAAGCTGACTCGATGTGCACCATTATAGTCAATGGCCCCGTTGGCACATGCACCCGAATGGTGCACGACAGAGCACACGCTGACTCCATGTGCACCATTATAGTCAATGGCCCCGTTGGCGCATGCACCCAAATGATGCACGACAGAGCACACGCTGACTCCATGTTCACCATTATAGTCAATGGCCCCGTCGGCGCATGCATCCGAATGGTGCACGACAGAGCACACGCTGACTCCATGTGAACCATTATAGTCAATGGCCCTGTCGAATCCCATTTTGCGGGGGGAGGTGGGGGTTCGGACGGAAGCTCCGATGGGACCAGTGAACGTAGGTAATAATGCAATGTAAAAGGGCCCATAGATTTGCAAGGTAAAGTAGTAATCATAGGGATTAGCAGGGATTCGTCCCATTGCAGAGGAGCACAGTCGACCTCTGCCCTCCTACCTAAATGGCTGATAACAGGGAACAATAGCTTACTTCTCGCCCATAATAGCAGATTTTTGGCCAACCCCCAAAACTTTCTATCCACTGGCCGTGCCTGACACCCCTCGGTGAACCACAGCTGTATGAGCCAACACAGGCTTTTTTCATTAGCTCTGTGCTTCCAATTAGTTTTGTAATTAGCAGCGATGCGGATTATGGCCGCGCAGACGAGAGGGTGACTTTGCTGTGTTTTCCGGTTATGTCAGACACGCCTGTGCAGAAACCTATTACGAGACGGCCCGGCCAGGTTACTCACTGCTTGTAATTGGCTTCTTTCAATAACATTCTTGCTGGTTAAACTGTAACCGTTTCTTTCCATTAAGCAAGGTCATACTTAGACACTGGGGGTTTTTGGGATTTTTTTTTTCCCGAAAAGAAAAAAAAAAATTAGGGAAAATCCACAGCAGCCCTGGAGGAGATCGCAGCTCAGTGTATGCGACATACTTTCTGCATGGTAATTAGGAACATAACTTTACTGCCAGATGTTTGGCAAGACTTGCAGACATTACACCCGCTTTCACCGAGTCCGGGCTATGCCGTAACTCCTCATTTGCAACTATAGGAAAGCTCCAAAGTTGTAGTTTGCAACCTGTGAATGTCCCTACGTTGCAAAACGACAACAGCTGCAGATCTGCGCAGGTTGGCGACTTCTGCTTTATATACTAAGGCTTTATACCACTTTTCTCAGTAGTTTTGGCTCGTCTCTTGGACAGCAAACACTTGGGGCAGATAAATAACACAGACTAAGTGGCTTCAATCCAGCGATCCTATGTAGAGGGTTTGCAAATTTTGCATTTCTTGGTTCCAGACAGATAGATTTGTTTAGTTATGAAGTCTATATCACTCTTCTCTAGGTATATATGGTGTTCAGAAAGCAGTAACGGTGGCCATATTGGTTATTTTCCAGCTTTCCCAGTATGGGTGCATTCACACGACCAGGTAGCATCTGTATTTTACCATCCGCGTTACGACCTGATCTAATCCCATCATATCTGCCTTTAACATGGACCGTAAAATATGGCTGCATCCTTAGCGCCAGAATAGGATACTAGCCTGATCTTAGACAAGTGGCTGTCTGATAGATGCGGGTTCACTTCTATCTACCACCAGAATAAGGTTTCCCCGACCCCATCCCATCTGGTAGCCCAGGTGGAAAATGGAAAGGTAGCCATGCAAGTCTGCAACTTTCCAAAATAACACCCATAAGAGGGAATGGAAGAATCCACCTCTCCAAGAATTCTCCAGCAGGATACACCACTGGTGAAAGCTGCAGATGCCAGACGCGTGACCCTCATGAATAAGACATTCATGCCACATCCGGTGTCTAAGATGAGAAAATCCCTTTAAGAACTCTCCGGATGGGATGCACCACAGGTGAAAGCTGCAGATCCGAGACATGTGACCCTCATTGATCAGACATTCATGCCATGTCTACGATGGGAAAATCCCTTTAAGAAGTCTTCAGATGGCATGCACCACTGGTGAAAGCTGCAGATACCAGATGCGTGACCCTCATCCATCAGACACTCATGCCACATCCAGTGTCTAAGATGGGAAAATCCCTTTAAGAAGTCTAAAGATGGGATGCACCACAGGTGAAAGCTGCAGATACCAGATGCGTGACCCTCATCGATCAGACACTCATGCCACATCCGGTGTCTAAGATGGGAAAATCCCTTTAAGAAGTCTAAAGATGGGATGCACCACAGGTGAAAGCTGCAGATCCGAGACATGTGACCCTCATTGATCAGACATTCATGCCATGTCTACGATGGGAAAATCCCTTTAAGAACTCTCCAGATGGCATGCACCACAGGTGAAAGCTGCAGATCCGAGACATGTGACCCTCATCCATCAGACATTCATGCCACATCCGGTGTCTAATATGGGAAAATCCCTTTAAGAACTCTCCGGATGGGATGCACCACAGGTGAAACCTGCAGATCCGAGACATGTGACCCTCATTGATCAGACATTCATGCCATGTCTAAGATGGGAAAATCCCTTTAAGAACTCTCCGGATGGGATGCACCACAGGTGAAAGCTGCAGATACCAGATGCGTGACCCTCATCGATCAGACACTCATGCCACGTCCGGTGTCTAAGATGAGAAAATCCCTTTAAGAACTCTCCGGATGGGATGCAGCACTGGTGAAAGCTGCAGATCTGAGACACGTGACCCTTATCAATCAGACATTCATACAATGTCTAAGATGGGAAAATCCCTTTAAGAACTCTTCGGATGGGATGCAGCACTGGTGAAAGCTGCAGATACCAGACACATGGCTCTTATCGATCAGACATTCATACCATGTCTAAGATGAGAAAATCCCTTTAAAGAACTCTCTGGATGGGATGCACCACTGGTGAAAGCTGCAGATACCAGATGGGTGACCCTCATAGATCAGACCTTCATGCCATGTCTAAGATGGGAAAATCCCTTTAAGAACTCTCCAGATGGGATGCAACACTGGTGAAAGGTGCAGATACCAGATGGGTGACCCTCATAAATCAGACATCATGCCATGTCTAAGATGAGAAAATCCCTTTAAGAACTCTCCGGATGGGGTGCACCACTGGTGAAAGCTGCAGATGCCAGATGTGTGACCCTCATCGATCAGACATTCATGCCACGTCCGGTGTCTAAGATGAGAAAATCCCTTTAAGAACTCTCTGAATGGGATGCACCACTGGTGAAAGCTGCAGATCTGAGACACGTGGTCCCCATCCATCAGACATTCATGACATGTCTAAGATGGGAAAATCCCTTTAAGAACTCTCTGGATGGGATGCACCACTGGTGAAAGCTGCAGATACCAGATGGGTGACCCCCATAGATCAGACACTCATGCCATGTCTAAGATGAGAAAATCCCTTTAAGAACGCTCCGGATGGGGTGCACCACTGGTGAAAGCTGCAGATGTGTGACCCTCATCGATCAGACATTTATGCCATGTCTAAGATGGGAAAATCCCTTTAAGAACTCTCCGGATAGGATGCACCACTAGTGAAAGCGGCAGATCCGAGACGTGACCCTCATCGATCAGACATTCAAGCCATGTCTGGTGTCTAAGACGGGAAAATCCCTTTAAGAACTCTCCAGGAGTAGGAGGAAGAGTCCAGAACTTCCTTGGAGCGGTGATTGGTGACACGACTATTGTGTAAGCATTTCTGTGTGTTTACAAATCACTGCTGCGCGAGGTAACAATTGTACTCTCGTTAGGGAGAGGCAGAAACCAGTCTCCTGTGTCAATTCGATTCTAATTACAGGTACGGCCTTCATAACTTTGACCTGTAATTAAAGGAATGGAGCTATAACCTCCCTGCCGGGTGGTTCAGTGACCCACGTGTGGAAGGAACTCTGTTTCGGAGGACGGTTTATTCAAAACTCAATGTTTAATAAATAGACTTCAGGAAACCGTAAAGAGAAAAAAGTCAGGAGATTATCAAAGATGTTTGAGAAATAAGGGACGTATGTCTTGGAGGAGTGTGCGGTTCAGGAGTCTTAGGGGCACTTTGCACACTACGACATCGCAAGCCGATTCTGCGATGCCGAGCGCGATAGTCCCCGCCCCTGTCGCAACTGCGATACCCTTGTGATAGCTACTGTAGTGAACATTATCGCTACGGCAGCTTCACATAAACTCACCCGTCCTGCGACCGTCGCTCTGGCCGGCGACCCGCCTCCTTATTAAGGGGCCGGGTCGTATGGCGTCACTGCGACGTCACACGGCAGGCGGCCAATAGGAGCGGAGGGGCGGAGATGAGCGGGATGTAAACATCCCGCCCACCTCCTTCCTTCCGCATATCCTACGGAAGCCACAGTGACGCCGGTAGGAGATGTTCCTCGCTCCTGCGGCTTCACACACAGCGATGTGTGCTGCCGCAGGAGTGAGGAACAACATCGGACCGTCGCGTCATGGATCACGCCGACGCTGCACCGATGATACGATTACGACGCTTTTGCGCTCGTTAATCGTATCATCGAGCCTTTACACACTACGATGTCGCATGCGATGCCGGAAGTACGTCATTTTCAATTTGACCCCACCGACATCGCACCTGCGATGTCGTAGTGTGCAAAGCCCGCCTTAGAAAGCAAGGTTTGCGGTGATGGGAGACAAACAGAGAAAGAGACAGACAGAGAGGGAAAGAGACAGAGACAGGGAAAGAGACAGAGACAGGGAAAGAGACAGAGACAGGGAAAGAGACAGAGACAGGGAAAGAGACAGAGGGAAAGAGACAGACATGGAAAGAGACAGAGAGGGAAAGAGACAGAGAGGGAAAGAGAGAGAGGGAAAGAGAGAGAGAGGGAAAGAGACAGACAGGGAAAGAGACAGACAGGGAAAGAGACAGAGACAGGGAAAGAGACAGAGACAGGGAAAGAGACAGAGGGAAAGAGACAGACATGGAAAGAGACAGACATGGAAAGAGACAGAGAGGGAAAGAGACAGAGAGGGAAAGAGAGAGAGGGAAAGAGAGAGAGGGAAAGAGACAGAGAGGGAAAGAGACAGAGAGGGAAAGAGACAGACAGGGAAAGAGACAGACAGGGAAAGAGACAGAAAGAAGCAAAAAGAGACAGACAGGGAAAGAGACAGACAGGGAAAGAGACAGACAGGAAAAGAGACAGACAGGAAAAGAGACAGACAGGAAAAGAGACAGACAGGAAAAGAGACAGACAGAGAGGGAAAGAGACAGAGAGGGAAAGAGACAGAGAGGGAAAGAGACAGAGAGGGAAAGGGACAGAGAGGGAAAGGGACAGAGAGGGAAAGAGACAGACAGGGAAAGAGACAGAGAAAGAGACAGAGACAGGGAAAGAGACAGGGAAAGAGACAGAGGGAAAGAGACAGACATGGAAAGAGACAGAGAGGGAAAGAGACAGAAAGAGAAAGAGACAGAGAGGGAAAGAGACAGAGAGGGAAAGGGACAGAGAGGGAAAGGGACAGAGAGGGAAAGAGACAGACAGGGAAAGAGACAGAGAAAGAGACAGAGACAGGGAAAGAGACAGAGGGAAAGAGACAGACATGGAAAGAGACAGAGAGGGAAAGAGACAGAAAGAGAAAGAGACAGAGAGGGAAAGAGACAGAGGGAAAGAGACAGAGAGGGAAAGAGACAGACAGGGAAAGAGACAGACAGGGAAAGAGACAGACAGGGAAAGAGACAGACAGGGAAAGAGACAGACAGGGAAAGAGACAGAAAGGGAAAGAGACAGACAGAGAGGGAAAGAGACAGAGAGGGAAAGAGACACAGAGGGAAAGGGACAGAGAGGGAAAGAGACAGACAGGGAAAGAGACAGACAGAGAGGGAAAGAGACAGAGAGGGAAAGAGACAGACAGGGAAAGAGACAGAAAGAAGCAAAAAGAGACAGACAGGGAAAGAGACAGACAAAGGCAGACAGTGAAAAAGACAATAAGAAGTAAACAGACAGACAGGAAAAGAGACACAGAAAAAAGCAAACAGAGAGAGACACACAGGGAAAGGGACAGAGAGTGAAAGAGACAGACAGTGAAAGAGACAGGCAGAAAAAAGCAAACAGGGAAAGAGACAGACAGAAAGAGACAGAATCACACAGACATACACACACAGAGACACACAGAGGCAGAAAAACACACAGAGACAGACACACAAACACACACAGGGACACACAGACAGACAGAAACACACAGACAGACACACAGACAAGAGGGAGGGAGACAGACAGTTAGATAGGGAGAAAGGGAGAGTGGGAAAGGGAGACACTCAGTTACTATCCTGGGCAACGCCGGACACTACAGCTAGTGTTTAATAAATAGATTTCAGGAAAACATAAAGAGAAAAAGTCAGGAGATTATCAAAGATGTTTAAGAAGTAAAGGACGAATGTCTTGGAGGAGTGTGCGGTTCTGGAGTCTTACAAAGTGGGGTTCGCTGTGATGGTAGCCATATTGGAGGGCAAACAATTTTCCCTGAAATGGATGCAACTAAGAAATAGACAAAGTAAGTATTCCGCAGCTTGACACAAGACGACTCAAGTAAGGGACATTTTTAACGGACTTCAATTTTCAAAGGATAAAACCCCCGGCTATGGGTAGAAAGGGGGTCATTTGATTAGCTAAGGTAATCACTGGCAGAAGTGGACAGGGGGCCTCACTTGTGCCGCTTTCTATCTCCAGGACCTCCCTAAGGGGTGCTTCACACACAGCGAGCTTGCTGCCGAGATCGCTGCTGAGTCACGCTTTTTGTGACGCAGCAGTGACCTCATTAGCGATCTCGCTGTGTGTGACAATGAGCAGCGATCTGGCCCCTGCTGCGAGATCGCTGCTCGTTACACACAGCCCTGGTTCGTTTTCTTCAAAGCCGCTCTCCCGCTGTGACACACAGATCGCTGTGTGTGACAGCGAGAGAGCGACAAATGAAGCAAGCAGGGAGCAGGAGCCGGCATCTGACAGCTGAGGTAAGCTGTATCCAAGATAAACATCGGGTAACCAAGGTGGTTACCCGATATTTACCTTAGTTACGAGCCTCTGCAGCTCTCACGCTGCCTGTGCTGCCGGCTCCGGCTCTCTGCACATGTAGCTGATGTACACATCGGGTTAATTAACCCGATGTGTACAGCAGCTAGGAGAGCAAGGAGCCAGCGCTAAGCAGTGTGCGCGGCTCCCTGCTCTCTGAACATGTAGCTGCATTACACATCGGGTTAATTAACCCGATGTGTACTGTAGCTATGGTAGGAGAGCAAGGAGCCAGCGCTCAGTGTGCGCGGCTCCCTGCTCCCTGCACACACAGCTGTGCGCTGGTAACTAATGTAAACATCGGGTAACCATACCCGATGTTTACCTTAGTTACCAGTCTCCGCAGCTTCCAGACGGCAGCTCCGTGCAAGCGCAGCGTCGCTTGCACGTCGCTGCTGGCTGGGGGCTGTTCACTGGTCGCTGGTGAGATCTGCCTGTTTGACAGCTCACCAGCGACCATGTAGCGATGCAGCAGCGATCCTGACCAGGTCAGATCGCTGGTCGGATCGCTGCTGCATCGCTAAGTGTGAAGGTACCCTTAGTCTCTGATGCCTGAAGTGGAAGCATGCCTAAATACAATACAAATAAAGGACTGATTCCATGTCAGTAAATTGTCCTCTTTTATCCCATCATCTAAATTAGGTGTTAGATATCTTTTATTATAAACCTTAGTCCTGTTCTGTAAAACTTTTGCAACCGCCGACATCCTCCAGCCTTTAAAATCTTGTCTTTCTGCACAAAGTCCTCCAGGCGTTCCTGATCCTAGGAGGTAATTATTCCTCCCCCGGACTCTCTTGCTTTGCTTCCTTGTTGAGTTAAATATTAATTTTAGGAAGATATATATTAGAAAAAGTATGAAAAAAATGAGATTTGCGGCTGCACTCCTCGGGTCTGATGACCCAATGAGTGTGTGTGTGCGAGCGAGAAAGTCAAGGGCCTTGATACTGTAGATCTTTGAAAACTCCGACCTTCTTGACTTGTGCCATTTTAAAGGGAACCTGTCACCAGATTTGGGGCCTATAAGCTGCGGCAATCACCAGTGGGCTCTTATATACAGCATTCTAACATGCTGTATATAAGAGCCCAGGCCACGTAAAAATGACAATAATACTCACCTAAAAGGTCGGTACGGTGCAGATGGGTGTCTCCATTCTCCGGGTGTGGCGCCGTCTCTTTTGGCCATCTTCGTCCTCCTTCTTCTGAAGCTCCTTCCGACACGTCCTACGTCATGCACACGTGCCGGCATTGAGGTCCTTCAGAAGAAGGAGGACGAAGATGGCCAAAAGAGGAGGCGCCGCACCCAGAGAACGGAGATGCCCATCTGACCCATCTGCACCGCACCGACCGTTTAGGTTAGTATTATAAAGTCATTTTTCGTTCTACACAGCGGCCTGGGCTCTTATATACAGCATGTTACAATACAGTATACAAGAGCCCACTGGTGGTGGCCGCAGGTTATAGTCACCAAATCTGGTGACAGGTTCCCTTTAAGTGACAAAACCCTAAAAACAAATGTAGCATTGAACCCAGGAGAACATTGCAGGATTGTAGTGTGCATAGGAATGACACTTTTATCTATTGAGCTTGTACAACGCTCTGTGTGCCCCATGCAAGGACTGGCAAATCAAAGTGGATGTTCACACATGGAGAATTTTGTGCTTGCAAATCTGCAGCAACTCTGCAGCGGAAATTCACGGTGATACTTGCAATTCTTTGCAGTGAATACAATGAAATCTGCAGCAGATTGTTCTACGTTTTTATGCAGATTAGTGGTGGAACATTTGTCCGTGTGAATGCACCCTTTGCTTTTTGGTTACCTGGCTTCTGGGTTTTGTTCAGGTGTGGTTTAGGCCCCGAGCACGAAAGTCCCATAGGCACTCTGAATGGTGTCTCTGTTTACAACAGTATCCTCCGGGGAGAATATCTTCACTGTGCATTGTGCAACAGAAGACTTTATAAGTTTCATGAAATTAGAGGCACATGATGGCAGAGTACAGCACAGAGCCTTAATATTGCGATGAGAACGAGGTCATAGCTCACTAGGCCTGTAAACACTTTGGTTATAGCACTGGCGGACATAGACAGAAGAGGACCCCTGGGCAAGAACAGTATAGGGGCCCTTTGCAGCCCAAGAGCTCCTCATAATGCTCAATTCCACCTGCTTTGGAGGTAGAAGTGGCCGCCTTATCTCCTGGGCCTCTTTGCAGCCGCCCCATTTGCACCCATGATATGTTCGCCCCTGGGTTATAAGGGTTTTAGTGTTTTTTTTAATTAACCATTCTGCCTTTAAAGGGAACCTGTCACCAGATTTGGGGCCTATAAGCTGCGGCCACCACCAATGGGCTCTTATATACAGCATTCTAACATGCTGTATATAAGAGCCCAGGCCGCTGTGTACAACGTAAAAATGACTTCATAATACTTACCCTAAACGGTCGCTGCGGTGGAGGTGGGTCATATGCGCATCTCCATTCTCCTCTTTCAGACATCTTTGTCATCCCTCTTCTGAAGCCGGGGTGCATGACGCGTCCTACATCATCCACACGCGCCAGCATTGAGGTCCTGCGCAGGCGCACTTTGATCTGCCCTGAACAGGGCAGATTAAAGTATTGTAGTGCAGCTGCACAGGACCGGCGAGTGTGTATGACGTAGGACGCGTCATGCACATAGTCTTCAAAAGGAGGACAAAGATGGACAAAAGAGGAGGCGCCGGCACCGGAGAATGGTGATGCCCATATGGCCTAAGGCTATGTGCACACGTTGCGTAAATACATGCAGTTACGCTGCGATCTGCAGTGCAGCGTAACTGCATGCGTCCTGCGTCCCCTGCACAGTCTATGGAGATTGTGCAGGGGCCGTGCGCACGTGGCGTCTTAGAGCGCAGTGCTTTGGCTGCTGCCCGAAGCGCTGCGTTCTAAGAAGTGACATGTCACTTCTTCCGTGCGCTTTGCCGGCAGCTCCTGCTCTGTCTATGGGAGGAGCTGCAGGCAGAGCGCATGGAATCGGCTTTTTTTTTTTTCTCTACGGACATTTTCTGCAGCGATTTGAAGCACACATGTGCTCTTCAGATCGCTGCAGAAATTTCTGCAGGGCTAGTACGCAACGTGCGCACATAGCCTAACTCCACCGCAGCAACCATTTAGGTTAAGTATTATGAAGTGATTTTTACGTTCTATAGAGCGGCCTGGGCTCTTATATACAACATTCTAATATGGTGGTGGCCGCAGCTTATAGGCCCCAAATCTGCTGACAGGTTCCCTTTAATGTAAAGGACAAATCCTTGCACATTCTCTAATTCTCAGCCTTAGGCCACCTTTACACATCCACTTGCGGCATGTTACAGTTTGAACATCCGTATATGTCATCCGTGTGCCGTCCGTTTTGTACACCTGTTACATCCGTGTGACACATCCCAGAAAAAAATGCCTGACAATATATGTTTTTTTTTATATCTTAGAGATGTACAAAGTAGATAGATAGATTTTACAGTAATTAACCAGATAACTAGATAAATATTTGGAAAAAATGGCGTGGCTTCCTTCCCAATTTTTGATAACCAGTCAAGGAAAAGCAGACAGCTAGAGTCTGCTATTATCAGACTGGGAAGGTCCATGGTTATTTTGCCCTTCCCAGTCTAAAAATACCAGCCCGCAGCCGCCCCAGAAATGGCTCATCACATTAGATGTTACAATTCTGGTGCTTTACTCGGCTTTTCCCAATTGTCCTGGTGCGGTGGTAATTGGGATAATGGTAGTTGGGTTGATGTCAGCTGTGTAGTGAGAGCTGGCATCAAGCCCAGGAGTTAGTAATGGAGAGCCGTCTATCAAACACCCCCATTACTAAATATAAAAAGAAAAAAAACATACGTAAAAAAAATAATTTCAATAAACACTCACGAAAATTTTCCCTCGTTTTCCATTTTATTAAAAAAAAATACAAACCCATGCCATAGTCAAGGAAATCCTTGAAAACAGAGAAATAAAAAGACACTTTACCCTCATTCACCACTTTATTCAAAAGAAAAAAAAAATCCCAGCTGATCCGACGTAGTCCAGGGATTCTGATGAACAAAGTCTATGGAGCATCATTCTGACACTTCATAGACTTTGCTTAGAGGCAATTCCAGGTCATGCTGTGCCGCATCAGACCCGGTGCCTCTGAAGGGCAGTGACATCAGTAACGTTACTGCTCATAAGAGTCACAAGGTCACTCCAGGTTACCGCTGGTCACGCACAGCGCAACGTGACTCAATATGACCTGGAGACCTGGTGATGTCATTGCTCTGATGTCACCAATCTTGGTCTCACGTAGCACAATATGACTTAGACTTGCTTGTAAGCAAAGAAGCAAAGTCTGTGGAGTGTCAGAATGATGCTCCATAGACTTTGTTCTTGGGATTCACTCTGGATTTCCTAGAGTACAGCAGAGCTGCACGTTTTGTTTTTATTTTTGAATAAAATGGTAAATAAGGGAAAAATTCGAGAAGTATATTGAAATAAATTATTTTTTTCATGTCTGTCTTTTGGGGGGATTACTGAGTTAGTAATGGAGGTGACTGATAGTCGCCTCTCCATTACTAACCCCTGGGCTTGATGTCAGCTGACAATATACAGTTGACATCAAACCCAACTACTATTACCCTGATTTCCACCCCGCCAGGACATCAGGGAAGAGCTGAGGTGAAGTGCCAGAATTGGAGCATCTAATGGATGCGCCACTTCTGGGGCGACTGCGGGCTGCTATTATTAGGCTGGGAAGGGGCCCAATAACCATGGACCTTCTAGCCTGATAATACCATCCCCAGCTGACACTACACAACTGACATCAACCACAAAAAATATTACCTTGAAGGTCTATCCGGGCACTCAGGAAGAGCCGGACAAAGTGCTAGAATTGGCACAACTAATGTGAAACATCACTTCTGGGGTGGCTTTGGGCTGCTATTTTTAGGCTGGGAAGGGCTCAATAACCATGGACCTTCCTAGCCTGATAATACCATCCCCAGCTGACACTATACAACTGACATCAACCACAAAAATATTACCTTGAAGGCCTATCCGGGCACTCAGGAAGAGCCGGACAAAGTGCTAGAATTGGCACAACTAATGTGAAACATCACTTCTGGGGTGGCTTTGGGCTGCTATTTTTAGGCTGGGAAGGGCTCAATAACTATGGACCTTGCTAGCGTGATAATAGTATCCCCAGCTGACATTACACAGCTGAGTTCAACCACAAAAAATAGTACCTCGAATGCCACCGTGTCAGGGCACTCAGGAAGAGCCGGACAAAGTGCTAGAATTGGCACAACTAATGTGATGCACCACTTCTGGGGTGGCTTTGGGCTGCTATTATTAGGCTGGGAAGGGCTCAATAACTATGGACCTTCCTAGCGTGATAATAGCATGCCCAGCTGACATTACACAGCTGAGTAGTACCTCGAATGCCACCTTGTCAGGGCACTCAGGAAGAGCCGGACAAAGTGCTCGAGTTGGCACAACTAATGTGATGCGCCACCTCTGGGGTGGCTGGGAGCTGCTATTTTTAGGCAGGGAAGGAGCTCAATAATCATGGACTTCCCTAGCGTGATAATACCATCCCCAGCTGACACTACACAGCTGACATCAACCACAAAAAAATATTACCTCGAAGGCCTATCAGGGCATTCAGGAAGAGCAGGACAAAGTGCTAGAATTGGCACAACTAATGTGATGCGCCACTTCTGGGGTGGCTGGGGGCTTCTATTTTTAGGCTGGGAAGGGGCCCAATAACCATGGACCTTTCCAATCTGATAATACCAGCTCCCAGCTGTTTGCTTTACGTTTGGAGCAAGCGCACCTTGCAAGTCCAATTGTCAGTCCAAAGGTTTAGGAGATTAATCTCCACTGATTTGAAGAGAATGGTTGACTGGTTTATATGAGGATGTCCCTCGTTCCCTGTAATAGCAAATAAAGGGGAAAAAAAAGGGTCGGGCATGTTGAATTTAACCTACCTGATCGATTTTTTGCCAGTACACGTCAGGCAGATGCCTTATTCTATTAAGGACACATGCACACTCGGCCAAGCTGAGCATACATATGTAAGGAGAGAGGACAGTATATTGAGCATTTAAGCCTCAGCTATCTAAATAGAGAAAGCACCTTTGTACATTGAATGCCATAATTCAGACTTGTGCGGGTTGTGCACCAAGACATTCTCGAGCAGCCTATATGGATATAATACATATTGCAAACATAAGAAAGGCTGGTAAACGATCCATAGTAATCACTGCTGACGAATCTCTGCAGCGGTGGCATCATGTGTTGTAAGAGCAGAACGATGGGCAACATTGTCATCTATTGCAATACAAATCCCACTGAATGTGTAGAAGATGGTGTATGGGGGAGGGGGGTGCAGGGCGACATCCTCATTAACATGTATACATATCAGGATGTAATAGGGATGGCCTGTCCCTATGAATCTCATACGAGACGTTCAGAGATGAATACTCTGCTCACTGGAATATACAGTAAACACGGGCAGCAGATTGCCCAGGGCCCGATGAGATTCAGAGCCAGGGGCTATTGACCTAGTGTTACAGCTGTAACATGTGTATCATGTGTAGAGAAAAGCTGCACACGAGATGGGGGAAGGGAGACAGACATCTCTGCCGAAATTATCATCACAAATCAGGGGCTTCACTGCTAAACATGAATGACGCAAACGATGCGATCCCTCCAAAACAGCGAAATAGGTCTACAGAGAATAAAGCCACACGTTATCTAATGATCGACACAAAGGCAGCTGGAAACAATGCTCCGACAATCAGCGGTCATCATAGAATTTATACTATGGATCATCTGTATATAAATGTGTCACATTACATTTACATTATATAAGATCTATTCATTGTCTCTACATTTATCAGATTGTAACAGGCAAATCCACAATCCGGTATTATCCTCATGTATGCCAAAGTACTGAATATAATACTATACTACAATACTGCCCCTATGTACAAGAATATAACTACTATAATACTGCCCATAGGTAGAAGAATATAACTACTATAATACTGCCCCTATGTACAAGAAGTACAAGAATATAACTACTATAATACTGCCCATAGGTAGAAGAATATAACTACTATAATACTGCCCCTATGTACAAGAATATAACTACTATAATACTGCCCATAGGTAGAAGAATATAACTACTATAATACTGCCTCCTATGTACAAGAAGTACAAGAATATAACTACTATAATACTGCCCATAGGTAGAAGAATATAACTACTATAATACTGCCCCTATGTACAGGAATATAACTACTATAATACTGCTCCTATGTACAAGAATATAACTACTATAATACTGCCCCTATGTACAGGAATATAACTACTATAATACTGCTCCTATGTACAATAGTAAAATTCAATATTGCTTTATAACAATTTTCTTTTTCTTTGCTCTCCAGAATAAGTCGTTTGTTTAATGGTACAGAACCCATAGTACTGGACAGTTTAAAACAGCATTACTTTATCGACCGGGATGGGGAAATTTTCCGCTACATCTTAAGTTTTCTACGGACGTCAAAACTTCTCCTTCCTGAAGATTTTAAGGTAAAGCTTCTAATGAAAACTATTTTTACAAAACTGCAAAACTAAAATGTTTAGCAAGAAACACTCTTTTTATTTTTATGGGCTTTTCTTGAAAGGTGCTGTACATGTGAAAATCGTTTACATATTTTATATATATATATATATATATATATATATATATATATATATATATATATATATATATATAAATATAAAATTATGTATGTATAAAAAAAAGAAGATGAAGAATTTCTCCCAGATATTTAATACAGTTACACGTTTATTTCCTTTGTGTGTATTGAAAGAACACAAAAAAAATTGAGAAATAAAAAGGCAAATTGGATATAATTTCACACAAAACCCCATAAATGCATCGGACAGCATTATCGGCACCTTTCCAAAATCTTGGGTAAATATCTTTGTTTCCAGCATGTGATGCTTGTTCAAACTCACCTGTGGCAAGTAACAGGTGTGGGCAATATGAAAATCACTCCTGAAACCAGATAAAAAGGGGAGAAGTTGTCTCAATCTTTGCACTGTGCAGAAAGAGGAGAAGAGAACTGTCTGAGGACTTGAGAACCAAACTTTTTGAAAAATATCAACAATCCCAAGGTTACAAGTCCATCTCCATAGATCTTGATGTTCCCTTGTCCACGATGTGCAACATAACCAAGAAGTTTACAACCCATGGCCCTATTGTTATTCTCTCTGGACATGGACGGCAGAGAAAACTTGAACAGGTTGTAATGCAGGATAGTCTGGATGGAGGATGAGACCCCAATCAAGTTCCAAAGAAATTTCATGTATCCTGCAGATTCAGGGGGCATCAGTGTCAGCACAAACTATTTGTCCACATTTGAATGAAGTGTTATGGCAGGAGGCCTACAAAGAAAAGAACACACCAGACCTACAGTCAAATATGGTGGAAGTCAGAAATATTTTCGGGTGGTTTTGCTGCCTCTGTTACGTGGATCCTTGACTTTGTGCAAAGCATCATGAAATCTGAAAACTACCAAAAGATTTTGAGTGGCAGTGTAGAGCCCAGTGTCAGAAATTTGGGTCTTAGTCCTAGGTCAGGGGTCTTCCAGCAGGACAATGACCCCAAACACTTCGAGAAACCCCAAGAAATGGATGGAAAAAAAGCTCTGGAGAGTTCTGAAGTGGCCGCAATGAGTCTGGATCTACATCCCATTGACACCAGTGGAGAGATCTTAAAATTGCTGTTGGGAAAAGAAAAAAGAAGAGAAGACGCCTTCAAATATGAGAGACCTGGATCAGTTTATAAAGAAAAGTCCGAGATTCAGGTGAGAGGAGGAAGAAGCTTGTGGACTGTTATGAAAATCAATTGATCGCAGTTATTTATTTCAGAGTATGCAATCAAATATTAAGTTGAGGGGGACAACACTTTTGTCTGGCCTATTCTGGGGGTTTTGTGTGAAATTATATCCAATTTGCCTTTTTTTCTCTGCTTTTTGTGTTGTTCCAATACACACAAAGGAAATAAACATCTGTATAACAAAACATATAATTGCAATAATTTTCTGGCAGCAATACTTCATTTTCTGGAACAATTTCAAGGGTGCCTACACTTTTGGCCACGACTGTATATATCGTTAAATAAATTACACTGAAGATACTAAAAATGCCAAATTGGTACAGAGGGGGATGGTCCTAATTTACAGGGTATTAGGGAAGAAGACAGTAGATCGGGGGGTATGTAAATATGTAAGGCCACTTTCATACTTTAGTGGTTTCAAATCCACCAGGTCCGATGTTGCAACTGAACGACGGATGCGTCCTTTTTTAGGCTAAGTTCACACTTCCGTTGTTTTGCATCAGTCACATGCGTCGCTTGACGCATGTGACTGATGCTCTGTACAACGGATGACAATGGATGACAAAGAACAGAATTCTTTGTCGGATTCCATTGTGTGTGAGAGGCGGAGTTCGGGGGGCGGAGTTCGGGGTGGGTGGAGCCGACGGGGCCGTGGCATTGAGTACGTCAGTGCCGCGGGGACTGCAGGACAGGTGAGTGTAAGTGTGAGAGTGTGTGTGTATGTATGTGTGTGTGTGTCTGTGTATATATGTATACATGCTGTGTGCGGGGGGCGGAGCGCGAGGGGGCGGAGTTCGGGGTGGGTGGACGTCAGTACCGCGGGGACTGCAGGACAAGTGAGTGTAAGTGTAAGTTTGAGTGTAAATGTGTGTGTGTGTCTGTGTGTGTGTGTACATGCTGAGTGCGGGAGGAGGCGGAGCCGAGCGGTGAAGTGTCTGGCTCCGTGCACAGCCAGGGTAAATATCGGGTAAAAGCAAAGCACTTTTTGCTTGGTTACCCGATATTTATCTTGGTTACCAGCATACACCGCTTAGCGCGGGCTCCCTGCACATGTAACCAGTGTAAATACCGGGTAACTAACCAAAGCGCGTTGCTCAGTAACCCGATGTTTATCCTGGTTACCTGTGCGGGGAGCAAGAGAGCGCATGTGCAGCGAAATCCAACGGATTCCGCTGTACAAAAAACGTTACATGCTGCGTTGCTCCCTCCGGCGGTCAGTCAAAAAACGACTGACCGCGACGCAGCGGATGCAACGCAGCATCATCAGTCACAATCCGTTGCCAATACAAGTCTATGGGGAAAAACTGGAATCCTGCAAAATATTTTGCATGATACCGTAATTCCTCAAGGTGACGGATTGCGACTGATACAAAACAACGGAAGTGTGAACTTAGCCTTAGATGTCAACGGACGCAACAGATGAGTTATTTCACAGGGTTCCGTTCACTGGAATCCTGTGAAAAAACTGATCCGTCGCGTCCGTTACATCCGCTGTGCGTCCGTTTTATGACGGATCCGTCATGATCCGTTTGTGTTTGAGACAGCCCAATGGGAGTGCCAAACATGCTGGGCATGCTCAGTAGAACATGACGGAATCCAGAACTGGATTCCGTTGTGTGACGGATTACGGCGGAATCCTGCACCGTAGACAACCATTATACCTCTTGACGGATTGCGATGGAATCCTGCGCATTGCGTTTTTTTGACGCTCCAAAAATCGTTACATTGTCAGTTCCATATGCCCGATGGTCAGTCATTCTACGACTGATCCGTCGCGCGGTGGATGCAACACAGGGCCATCAGTTGCAATCCTTCGTTAATACAAGTTTATGGAAAAAAAAATAAATCCTGCAAAATATTTTGCAGGATACCGTATTTTCTCAAGGCTACGGATTGTGACTGATGGAAAAAGACTGAAGTGTGAAAGTAGCTTAAGTCATATGTATAAAACAGGAGGCTGGTGAGCACCAATCCAAAGGAGGCTGCACCTCAAAGCTTCCTCTTCTTTCTTAATGAATGGATACCCTCTAGCATAGTAAAATAGTTTTGGTACAAAACTTCTTGAAGGTTCAGGAGCAAAGTGTGTATTTAATCTGAATTAAAGCAGTTGTCCAGAAGTTTAATATTTATGAGCTATTGTTAGAATAGGCCATAAGTGTCTGATTGGTGGAGGTGCGACACATGGCACCTCCCGCGATCTGCTGTTCCCAGAGCGTCAGCCGCCTGGAACTACATTAAAGTTGCATCCATGGAATCGTGGCTGCTGCCGGGTACTGCACATCTACCCTCTATTGATTTGAATAGGGGGTGGGTATACACTACCCAGTTGACGTAGATTTGCTGTGCAGTTCCGGACGGATGGCGGTGGTATCAGTAACAGTAGATCGGTGGAGGAGCCGGGTGTCGCATCCCCATCGATCATACATTGATGACCTATTCTAAAAGGGGCTTTACACGCTGCGACATTGCTAGCGATGTTGCGAGTGATAGCACCCGCCCACGACGTTCATGCGACATTTGGTGATCGCTGCCGTAGCGAACAATATCGCTACGGCAGCGTCACATGCACATACCTGTTCAGTGACGTCGCTGTGACTGCCGAACAATCCCTCCTTCAAGGGGGAGGTGCGTTCGGCGTCACAGCGGCGTCACTAAGCGGCCACCCAATAGCTGAGGAGGTTTGGAGATGAGCGGCCGGAACATCCCGCCCACCTTCTTCCTTCCTCATTGCGGGTGGACGCAGGTAAGGAGATGTTCGTCGTTCCTGAGGTGTCACACATAGCGATGTGTGCTGCTGCAGGAACGACAAACAACCAGCGGCATGCACCACCAACGATATTATGATAAGGAGTTACGTATCAACTATCAACGATTTTTGACGTTTTTGCGATCCTTGATCGTCGCTCCTTGGTGTCACATGCTGCAATGTCGCTAACGACGCCGGATGTGCGTTACAAACACCGTGACCCCAACGATATATCGTTCGCGATGTCGCAGCGTGTAAAGCACCCTTAAGAATAGGTCATCAATATTAAAGTCCCAGACAACCCCTTTACGTACAAAACTTGCCGAATTCTTGCTCTCATATTGTATATAGTTCTGGATTGGATGCTGTATTTATCATCCGGATCGGCACTCTTTTAGAATGTCTTGACTACACCGTCACGTTAGACTTACGTCACCGAGTTTCTTTCTTACGGTGATGTAGATGTAATTAAAGTTTCTAATGTAGGGGCGTGTACACAAAAATGTTCTAGGAATCTAAATCTGTAGAAAAAAAATAGTTTGGAGTTTGAATTTCTGTACGTCGGCCAATGTGATAACTAATTATCACTGCAACACAAACTCATCTATGTGCATTAGGCCGGGTTCTCATGATGGTCTACGCTTTGGAGGTAATTTGTATGTCCTTGTTGGAATTTCAAAATCCCTGGTTTGTACCCTTTAACTAAACCCCATAGGAGTTAATATGGCTGTGCCAACAGGACTGGCGGCTGCTGTCCAAAAGCCATGTAACTAGCCAATACCTAATTCTGAACTTTGTAGAAAAATTTATTGTATAGTCATGTACACCTATTAATTCCAAAGGTTTCTTTAGCCTTCTGAATGTGGTTTGGTCACTGGTGACAAGGGAGAATAAGTAGTGAGGTGATGGAGGCGCTCCCCTGCCCCGGACCAGATGGCACGTCGTAGAGTTGGAGTCTTGCCATAATTTATTCATTGCTTAAGAAACTAACATTACATGAAATCGCTGTGTTCTGGTGCACCCCTGTCGCTGGTGCAGTGATTCTAACGCCATCTGTCTACTTGTGACGTTATCATTTTTTTTGGGGCGGGGGGTGTGTAGATGGTTTTGGGGGGTAATCACAGATATATAACATACTCATCTTCCTAGGTGTAAAATCTATTAATAAAATATGTAGTAATAATACTTTACTTGCATTTGTTCTAGAAACGCAGATCAGTGAATTACTATTGAGAAACCAGTAAGGCTAGTTTCACACTTGCGTTGGACGGGATCCGTAGCATTGCGTTGTGTGACGCATGCAACGGATGCGTTGCATATAGTGGCACAACACATGCTACAGATCGTCCAAAATAACGCAATCCGTTGTAGTTTTTTTTCCTTGACTTTACACATCTGAGCATGCGCAGTTGTGTAAAGTCAGCTGCGTTAACGGAATCCGTCAAATGACGCATTCTAACGGAATCCGCCACCATAGGCGTCCATTATAAAAACAACGGACGCCTAACGGATTCCTGCAGATTGCGTTTTTTTGACACTCCGCCAAGCGCAGAAAAACGTTACATGCTACGTTCAATCCGCTAGATCCGTCTAGCGGATGCAACGCAGACACTTGCGTTACAGTGCGTCGTCCATACAACTCTATGGAGAATAGCGCGGTCCGTTAACGGACCGCGCTATTCTCCATAGTGACGGAATGCGCTGAACGCAAGTGTGAAACTAGCCTAAACCAACTTCAGCAGTCTTATCCCTTTGATACAATGTATTCTTATTCATTGGACACACTGGATACTATTTGTACATTTCTTATACATAGTGGAGAAAAAAATCAAGCACTTTCCAACTTACCAGAAATATTTTGGCATGAAATAGATCGTAAGGAAATCTAGATGATTTAGCAATTTGATCTTCTTTTTTTTTTAGCTCATGCTTCCAATTCAGAAGTTAAATTTGGTGCAATTTTATTTTTAGGCTTTGGGCCATAATCATGTTATTAAATCATATAAAAATGGGTGTATACAAATGTACCCCTGGTATTCTAAGGGGAAAATGTATTTTAGCGCAATATCCATTTGCCTCTGAATTGTAAAGCGCTGCGGAATATGTTGGCGCTATAGAAATAAAAATTATTTATTATTTTTTATGCAATTGAGATATATATATATATATATATATATATATATATATATATATATATATACAGTACAGACTTTCTCATTCAAAGAGTTTTCTTTATTTCAGGACTCTGATTGTAGATTCCCATTGAAGGCATCAAAACTATGAAGTAACACATGTGGAATGAAATACTTAACAAAAAAGTGTGAAACAACTGAAAATATGTCTTATATTCTAGGTTCTTCACAGTAGCCACCTTTTGCTTTGATTACTGCTTTGCACACTCTTGGCATTCTCTTGATGAGCTTCAAGAGGTAGTCACCGGAAATGGTTTTCCAACAGTCTTGAAGGAGTTCCCAGAGATGCTTAGCACTTGTTGGCCCTTTTGCCTTCACCCTGCGGTCCAGCTCACCCCAAACCATCTCGATTGGATTCAGGTCTGGTGACTGTGGAGACCAGGTCATCTGGCGTAGCACCCCATCATTCTCCTTCTTAGTCACATAGCCCTTACAAAGACTGGAGGTGTGTTTGGGGTCATTGTCCTGTTGAAAAATAAATGATGGTCCAACTAAACGCAAACCGGATGGAATAGCATGCCGCTGCAAGATGCTGTGGTAGCCATGCTGGTTCTGTATGCCTTCAATTTTGAATAAATCCCCATCAGTGTCACCAGCAAAGCCCCCCCACACCATCACACCTCCTCCTCCATGCTTCACGGTGGGAACCAGCCATGTAGAGTCCATCCGTTCACCTTTTCTGCGTCGCACAAAGACACGGTGGTTGGATCTAAAGATCTCAAATTTGGACTCATCAGACCAAAGCACAGATTTCCACTGGTCTAATGTCCATTCCTTGTGTTCTTTAGCCCAAACAAGTCTCTTCTGCTTGTTGCCTGTCCTTAGCAGTGGTTTCCTAGCAGCTATTTTACCATGAAGTCTCCTCTTAACAGTTGTTCTAGAGATGAGACGGTGTGTCCAAACTTTTGGTCTGTACTGTATATCTATATATATATATATATATATATATATATATATATATATATATATTATATATATTCAAATGTATAAAAAATAAATAATAATCTTTATTTCTATAGCCCTAACATATATGTAATTTATGTATATACAATTATAGATATACCGTACATTATTTTTCGTTTTAAAAGACTCACCGGATTACAAGACGCACCCCAAATTTAGAGCTAAAAAAAATGTAAAAAAACCCATATGGGTATATGTTTTATAATCCGGTGGTGTCTTACCAGAGGAGGGCGGCAGCAGTGAGCTGCAGCGGTGGAGCGGGGTCACAGGAAGCAGCGACGAAGGTGGAGCAGGTCGATGCTGTGGGTGGTGCGGAGGGGGGCCCAGATGCACACTGTGCTGCGGCAGTGGGCACTGCTGAGTGCTGGGGTGGCCAGCGCTGCTGTGTGCTGCTTCTTGCTGTGGGTAAAGAGGCACTGGCCATTCTGAAGATGTCGGCGGTGTGGGCTAAAAAGAAACGGTGTCCGGAGTCGGCGCTTGCGCAGGTAAGAGCTTGAGCCGAGAGCTTCATCAGCGCACGCGGCGACTCTGGGCGCCATTATTTGAAGAACTTACCGCTGACATCTTCAGAATGGCTCGTGCCTCACTGCCCGCCCGCTGCACAGAGCCTCGCCACAGAGAGCAGCAACCGCAGCACAGTGCACTGCACTGTCCTGCCTCCTTTGTCCCCTCTACACCACCCTTCAGTAAGCTACATTCAGATTTTAAGACCAAAAAAATTTTAATTAATTTTTTTAAAATCCAAAAAATACGGTGTGTGTGTGTGTATATGTGTGTGTGTGTGTGTGTGTGTGTGTATGTATGTATATATATATATATATATATATATATATACATATACATATACATATACATATATATATATATATATATACATATATATATATAAAATTTTTGGAAGCAATACGGTATCCTGCTAGTGCATTAGGGATGGCAAAATCATTATAAGGGCTTGTGCACATGACCGATTTTCCCATCCAAGTGCTACCCGTGGTTTTAACAGATTTCCCTCGGCCATATCTATGGGGTTGTGCATATGTCCAGTTTATTTAATTAGAGACTTGTCTGTATTTGATCATCAAATAAAAATCACCAATGCAAGTCTATGGGTCCGTGACAAAAATTGGACCTCACTTGGATGATATCTGAGTGTGGTCCGATTTTCACAGACTGACTGAGAAGGTGAAGAACCTTTTTTTTTTTCTCCACGTTAGAGAAAAACTGTCGCCAGTCTCATCAGATTAATCCGACCATTTTTCATGGATGTGGAGAAACCGGTTGCGTGCTTCTACCCTAAATGTGAAAAACATATGCCCTTCCTGCAGAGACAGCCAGGGATCCGTTAAGAAATCCAAAGGCACCGCAAGCTCCTTGTAGGTATCCAAAATATTCATTAATCCCAGCATACAAAAATAAAGTGCAGGTAGCAACGTTTCAACCAACAAGGGGCCTTTGTCAAGCTATTTAAATTACATATTATGTATGTAATTTTAATGGCTTGACAAAGGTCCCTTGTTGGTTGAAACATTTCTACCTGCACTTTATTTTTGTATGCTGGGAGTAATAAATATTTTGCATACTTACAAGGAGCTTGCGGTCCCTTGGATTTCTTAACGGATCTCTTCAATTTTTGCAGCTTTATGGAGCGCTGTACCAAGCAGAGCGATTAGTGGAGTGGTGCATAGGATCTCTATACTTGATGCAGAGCCAGGGAGGCGGAGAAGAACCCGATCCATTTAGTTCAACCTTTCTCCACCAATTATATATTTTGTCACTAAATCATTTATAACCAACAATGTTGTGTGCACTGAGGAAATCATCCAGCCCTGGTGTAAAAGCTGTTATAGTATCTGCCATCACTACCTCTTGTGCTCAGCATTCCACAGTCTGACTGCTCTAGCTGTAAAGAACCCTTTCCTGTTTAACTGCCGGAATCGCCTTTCTTCCACTTGCATTGAGTGCTTACTGGTCCTTAGTATTATCTTTGATTACCTCGATCACCGTGGGCCTTGGCATCTACTCAGGACTACCTGGTAGTCACATTATCCCTGAACAAAGTTTGTCAACAAACCCAGAATATAGAAAGAGCAGGGGACGCGCAATGTGAAGAGGTAAAAAAAAGGATCAGCAGGTATTTACTGACAGATGTGGAAGAACAGAGTGTTTCAGAAAGGTGGGATATGGTGGAAACCCCCAATATTCTGAGCTCGATAACTATCAATTTAATCTAATATTTCAAAAGATTTAAAAGTCGTCTGGTCAGGACTACCGATCTGCAGGACTACTACCGATCTGCGGGACTACCGATCTGCAGGACTACCGATCTGCAGGACTACCGATCTGCAGGACTACTACCGATCTGCAGGACTACCGATCTGCAGGACTACCGATCTGAACTTTTATGGTTATTTGTGATATTACATGGCGCCAACTACTATGAAGATAATACAGGAGGGATCTGAGCAACTTTGCCGTGGTTCTCTGCGGCGGCCATCACCGAGTGATCCTATATAGTGTCCTCCCCTATAGGACACATAGCAGCTCTAATGGGCTGTACTAATGAAACGATAATGGAAATAATGTAATAGCAGCCATTCAGTAATTAGCATTTATTTAAACAAGCGGCCGGTTGCTATGGAGACATGTAAATTCTCCCTTTCACCAATTTACAATGTTAGATAATGGATCCTAGTGACTTTCCACAGTAGGTAGTAGGATGCTGGGTAATTGTATAAAGAAGATAAATATAGTGTTTGTGTTTTTCTAATTAGCAAACACTTTGGAGAGTGTAAAACACATGCAGTTTTTTTTTTCTTTTTTCCTTTTTTCTCCCCCCTTTATTCCGAGCAGTGTCTTATGTTAAAGAAATTACAACGGGGCTGCTGAATATTTATCAGTTTTCACCTTTGTTTAATCAAATAGAAGAAAGTGCCGTCGGGTTACATCGCGTTTCGTTTCACCCCGGCAGTTGTGAAAGTTGTTAAAAGTTTTGTTGGAATTTTCTTACTGTTGAACAATTTGAGATTCCTGTTAATTTCTGACGAGCTTCCATGGAGCCGCCATTGTGGAGGGGGGAGAACGTCTGTAAGTCATGGGGGGCCTATAGAATAGGTGTGAAAGCGTACTATATACGGGTAGTGTGCCACCTTCAACCTCTTGGCGTTAAAGAGACGGAATCGCTGCATGAATTTAATGTGCATTATTTTCTAGTCTGTGTTTACAGATAGGAAAATACAGAAATAGAAAGAAAGATAAGGGATGATAGATATAGTTACAAAAAGAAAGAAAAGCAGATAGTTTATAGACAAATATACAGATAGATATGGGATAGATAGATAGATAGATAGATAGATAGATAGATAGATAGAGGGATAGATAGATAGATAGAGGGATAGATAGAGGGATAGATAGATGGATAGATAGATGGATAGATAGATAGATAGATAGATAGATAGATAGATAGATAGATAGAGGGATAGATAGATAGATAGATAGATAGATAGATAGAGGGATAGATAGATGGATAGATAGATGGATAGATAGATAGATAGATAGATAGATAGATAGATAGATAGATAGATAGATAGATAGAGGGATAGATAGATGGATAGATAGATGGATAGATAGATGGATAGATAGAGGGATAGATAGATAGATAGATAGATAGATAGAGGGATAGATAGATAGATAGAGGGATAGATAGATAGATAGATAGATAGATAGAGGGATAGATAGATAGATAGATGGATAGATAGATAGAGGGATAGATAGATGGATAGATAGATATATAGATAGATAGAGGGATAGATGGATAGATATGGGATAGATAATGATAGATCAATATAGAATAGATAGATAGAGAGATAGATAGAGGGATAGATAGATAGATACAGAGATCGATAGATAGATTTTTACAACTATTATCAAAATAAATAAATAATTAGGAAAAAAAAAAACAGCGTGGGATCCCCCCAATTTCAATAATGAGAAAAGGTAAAGCAGACTGCTGGGGGCTGGTATTATCAGGGTAGAAAGGGTTATGGTTATTGGGCCCTTGCCAGCCTGAAAATAGCAGCCCGCAGCCACCGCAGAAGTGGCACATCATATTAGATGCTCCACTTCTGGCGCTTTCCCCGACTCTCCACCAAAAGAAAGTCAGATAGTTTTTAGACAGATATACAGATTAGATATATATATATATATATATTATATATGTAGATTATATATATATATATATATATATATATATATATATATATATATATATATATAGGGATTGTATATATATATATATATATATATATATAAAAAATAAATAAATAACTGTAGGATAGAGATAGATAATAGATAGTAGATAGATTTTACAGCTATTAGCCAAATAAATAATTTAAAAAAAACAAACCGCGTAAGATCCCCCCTTTATTGGTAAAAAGAAAAGGTAACGCAGACCGCTGGGGGCTGGTATTATAAGGCTAGGATGGTCCATGGTTATTGGGTCCTTTACAGTCTAAAAATAGCAGCCCACAGCTGCCCCACAAGTGGCACATCATATTAGATGCACCAATTCTGGTGCTTTACCTGGCTCTACCAGAAAGAAAGTCAGATAGTTTATAGTCCGATATATAGATGGATATATAACTGCAGGAGAGATTGTTTGATTTTACAGTTATCTAAATAAATAATTGAAAAAAGCACCATAGAATCCCCCTCATTTTTGACTAGCAAATGTAAAGCAGACAGCTGTGGGCTGGCATTATCAGGGTAGAAAGGGTCATGGTTATTGGGCCCTTCTCAGCCTAAAAATAGCAGCCTGCAGCCGCCCCAGAAATGGTGCATCATATTAGATGAGCCAATTCTGGTGCTTTACCCAGCTCTACCTGAAAGAAAGTCAGATAGTTTATAGACAGATATATAAATTGATATATAAGTTTACAGTCCCTGACAGACGTGCTGTCGCTTATCCATGTTATGTAAATAAAAGCTTATAACCTGACTTTAAATTCATCCATTGGTTTTATAAATTACTCTTTTGAAAGCTGAAACCCTCCCAAATTTGGTTTAGGTTATGAAAATAAAGTTTTACTCGGCTCTACCTGAAAGAATCAGTTCTTTTGGAAAAATAAAGTTTTCCCGATTTTTCAGTCCATGTAATACAAAGTGAGAATTGATTAGGGTAGACTCTATGCCAATCTTTGCCATGTGCCTGGACTTTTTTAGACTGAGCATTTTGGGGAGCCGTGTCTTTGGTATCCATAAGAAATGAATAACGTGATTTTCTCATCTTTACGCTGGTTGTTGAGAAATCACAATGACACCATTAAAGTGCAGTCACTCAGCATTCGGCCCGGCCTCAGCCATTGCACAACTTTTACATCTGGCTGTGTTAGTTGTTAATACCCCTCAATGCTGTAGACAGCTCCGGTTTTCACGCCCAAAAGCCAGCATTACGACAGGGTTTTTACTATGATCTCTGAAAATAACCTAGGGCTTCTCTCAACCTTTGATGTGTTACTTGTAGTAAGGATGGTAAAAACGCAGCCTGGAATAGGTTGTCTTCAAGATGGCACTTATAGCATCTTAAGGGTTGGGACCTTGCCATACTTAAAACTGGAAAATGTAGTAAAAAAATAAATAAAACATCTCTAGAGATATGGATCTGTGTGTAGAACAACAATAGCCAAGAATAGTTTAGAAAGTGCTACATAACAATGAAATTTGTATTGTGATAACTATCCAATCACAGAATAGATCTGCTCAGTGTTTTAAAAGATACATAAAGATATCTGATTATTTAAAGGGTTTGTCCTAATATCACCTGTCCCCTTGATACATGATAAATGCTTTATTGTTAGGGATTCAGCTGCTAAGACTTCGACTAAGGATTAATTTATACTGCTTTATAAATCGGTCCGGGATCGGACTGGTTGTGCGTGTCACGGGTTTGTCACGCTTGACACACAATCCTGTGGTGTCCGGCTGTAGAAGGTCGCAGCGTTTGGTTACACAAGCTGCTCTCTGACTTTCCCTTTTTCCCTGCTTGGGGTTTATCCCTTTCTCTTTAGGACCCTGCAGATTTCTTCATCTTTCAGCTGTTAATCATTGAACTAAAAAGATACAAAGAGCGAAAATAGGGTTTTACCAGATAGACGGTGAGTAGCATAAATGAAACTTACTCACCTGGTAGGGTTTTGGAAGGCACAACTCCTCTTAACAGCGTGTAATAATAAAGAAAGGGGTGGTTGCTCCACGGATTAGATCAATCAGTAGCTGGAGGGAAAATGGAATTATAGCCGCGCTACCACCAATGCAGAATACTGTTGATTAATTTTTGTATTTTATTTTAACAGGTCGACGCGTTTCTAGGAACAAGTCCCCTTCCTCAGGACCACATAAATCAACAATAGTATAATATATAGATATACTATTGTTGATTTATGTGGTCCTGAGGAAGGGGACTTGTTCCCAGAAACGCGTTGACCTGTTAAAATAAAATATAAAATGAATCAACATTATTCTGCATTGGTGGTAGCGCGGCTATAATTCCATTTTCCCTCCAGCTACTGATTGACCTGTTAATCATCAGCACTTCCCTTTGCGTCTTTAAAGACCCTCATTCCCCTTTGCTCTTTGCACAATCACAAACCCTTTATAGGTCTTCAGTGCAAGCAAGCGCTTGTATTCATCTGGAGAATCTTTGTTGTTGTTGCAGTACCTCTCCCGGATTCATCTGGAGACAAGTTGTTTGTATACTTTCCCCTGTGTGTGCTTACTGTGTGTTCTTTAGTACTTAGTGGGGTTGACTAAGCGCTCATCCCATCCGTTCCCTACCTAGGGTCCAGTTCCCAATTCAGGGTCAGGTATCCTGCTCGGCGCATAGGTGCAGAACCTATCTAAGGTGGTGAGGGGAACCAGGGATCAGCAGAAGTTTGGTAAGGGGTCATGATCCCCCCTTCCCTAGACACAGGGTTTCCCTTCCCTTTCGCTGTTCATTTGATACTTCCCCGTTCCTCGTGTGACAGCGCGTCTCCTTACCGGAGTGTGGCTGCGACATAGAAATATGTGAAGCTGTCACTCTTAGGTCGGGACAGCCATGGCCAGTCTGAGCACTGTGGTCCAATTTTGGATCAATTTATATGGTTGTCTGAATGCCCCCATATAGTGAGAATGGGGTCCCAAAGTCCTCTGAAGTGAATGGTGTGGTAGTGAGCATGTGCGACCACTACTCCTATAAAGAGTAACTGAAAACCTATCTACAAAAAATATATAGCCAAAAGGAGCAAGATGATAAAACATTAAATCTTTATTAGAAAGAATTAAAATTCAAGGTAGAAAAAAGTGAGCAAAATGATGAAGGACTCGGCGCAGCGGAAGGAAGTGCGAAAAAATGGGGTCACGATAATAATCTAGATCGTATAACAAACAGCACAATGGATGAACACTAATGACGCACAAAATGACAGATCACAATCTGAATCAGTTCATATAAATAGATAAAATACATTAAATCCATGATGAGCAATAATAGTTGGCAAAATTGAGTATGTAGTGACTATGAAGCCAATTAATAGTCATAGAGTGCGGTCAGTACATTATTCAAACGTAGGAGGTAACTAATAACTGATGATGACTGATATAAAGTGACCGGGCTTATTAGCCAAATAAAGTGCCACAAATACCTGAAGCCATCTGCTGGCGCCAAGTCCCGACGCACGTTTCGGCCCTTTGCCTTCATCAGCTTGGTGTAAAGTATAATATCACTGACTACTTTACATTGTATCAAAGTGTCATATTTCCATTGTTGTCCCATGCAAAGATATAAAATATTGATAAAAATGTGAGGGGTGTACTCACTTTTGTGACATAGTGCATCATCTATCTTGTAGATAGAAAATATGTTTGTTTTGGGGGGTTTTTAACAGCACAACACCTTTAATTAAAGAGGTTTATCAAACTGGAAGAAAGGTCCAGCTTATTTACAGTTAGGTCCAGAAATATTTGGACAGTGACACAAGTTTTGTTATTTTAGCTGTTTACAAAAACATGTTCAGAAATACAATTCTATATATAATATGGGCTGAAAGTGCACACTCCCAGCTGCAATATGAGAGTTTTCACATCCAAATCGGAGAAAGGGTTTAGGAATCATAGCTCTGTAATGCATAGCCTCCTCTTTTTCAAGGGACCAAAAGTAATTGGACAAGGGACTCTAAGGGCTGCAATTAACTCTGAAGGCGTCTCCCTCGTTAACCTGTAATCAATGAAGTAGTTAAAAAGTCTGGGGTTGATTACAGGTGTGTGGTTTTGCATTTGGAAGCTGTTGCTGTGACCAGACAACATGCGGTCTAAGGAACTCTCAATTGAGGTGAAGCAGAACATCCTGAGGCTGAAAAAAACGAAAAAATCCATCAGAGAGATAGCAGACATGCTTGGAGTAGCAAAATCAACAGTCGGGTACATTCTGAGAAAAAAGGAATTGACTGGTGAGCTTGGAAACTCAAAAAGGCCTGGGCGTCCACGGATGACAACAGTGGTGGATGATCACCGCATACTTTCTTTGGTGAAGAAGAACCCGTTCACAACATCAACTGAAGTCCAGAACACTCTCAGTGAAGTAGGTGTATCTGTCTCTAAGTCACCAGTAAAGAGAAGACTCCATGAAAGTAAATACAAAGGGTTCACATCTAGATGCAAACCATTCATCAATTCCAAAAATAGACAGGCCAGAGTTACATTTGCTGAAAAACACCTCATGAAGCCAGCTCAGTTCTGGAAAAGTATTCTATGGACAGATGAGACCAAGATCAACCTGTACCAGAATGATGGGAAGAAAAAAGTGTGGAGAAGAAAGGGAACGGCACATGATCCAAGGCACACCACATCCTCTGTAAAACATGGTGGAGGCAACGTGATGGCATGGGCATGCATGGCTTTCAATGGCACTGGGTCACTTGTGTTTATTGATGACATAACAGCTGACAAGAGTAGCCGGATGAATTCTGAAGTGTACCGGGATATACTTTCAGCCCAGATTCAGCCAAATGCCGCAAAGTTGATCAGACGGCGCTTCATAGTACAGATGGACAATGACCCCAAGCATACAGCCAAAGCTACCCAGGAGTTCATGAGTGCAAAAAAGTGGAACATTCTGCAATGGCCAAGTCAATCACCAGATCTTAACCCAATTGAGCATGCATTTCACTTGCTAAATCCAGACTTAAGACGGAAAGACCCACAAACAAGCAAGACCTGAAGGCTGCGGCTGTAAAGGCCTGGCAAAGCATTAAGAAGGAGGAAACCCAGCGTTTGGTGATGTCCATGGGTTCCAGACTTAAGGCAGTGATTGCCTCCAAAGGATTCGCAACAAAACATTGAAAATAAAAATATTTTGTTTGGGTTTAGTTTATTTGTCCAATTACTTTTGACCTCCTAAAATGTGGAGTGTTTGCATAGAAATGTGTACAATTCCTACAATTTCTATCAGATATTTTTGTTCAAACCTTCAAATTAAACGTTACAATCTGCACTTGAATTCTGTTGTAGAGGTTTCATTTCAAATCCAATGTGGTGGCATGCAGAGCCCAACTCGCCAAAATTGTGTCACTGTCCAAAGATTTCTGGACCTAACTGTAAGTGCCGTTTTAGTCCATGGGCAATTTCTGATGTTGCCACCCAGCTGCATTAATAACTGTGGTCATAATATAGTGAGGTATTATACTGTATTGATTTGTAATATCACAGTTTTGCATAAGTCAGTATGGTTCTTGCATTATGACATGATACATAATATTATTGTCACACTTGGTTTGGGGGAATACCAGACGGATGGGCAAAGGGAAGGGAAGAAGACGACCCCTGGTAAAACCTACCACTGGCCCCTGGCTCCCCTGATGTCCCTAGATAGGTTCCGCACGTATGCGCCGAGCAGGATACCTAGACCCTGGCTGATCCTGAACTGGTCTTTATTGTGGAAATACGGCACTCTCGTCTTTAAAAATGGTGCTCGGATAGGGTCCAACCCTGTAATTAAGTCTTTTGTGGATGCGTACTCCACACAAGACCTTTGAAGCAGAACACTACGACAGCATGTTACCACAGGAGTGTTACACAACACTGGCAGCTTGTGTGAATTGATCTGAGGAAGGTCATCCGTGACCGAAACGTCATTGTTTGATTGTAACACAAAATATCACGCCTGTCAAAATCAAAATTTCACTTCATCCACAAAACTTGATTGACCCTGAACTGGGTTCTAGGTAATGATCGGACAGGATGAGCACTAGTCAACCCCACTAAGTCCTAAAGAACACACAGGGAATGCAAACGCACAACTTATTGAGGGGGAGAGACCGCAACATAAAACGCGTCTCCAGGTGATTACAAGCCGACTGCTTGCAATCTAGACAGCATGGGAGTAAACTATCACCTGCAACAAACCAGGTGGAAATGCAGATATATATATATATATATATATATACACATACATACATACATTATATATATATATACACACATATACGATATATATATATATATATATTTATATAAACACAGGGAGTGGGGATACGGATTTGCAGCTGAAAAGTCAAGATGTCCGCAGGGTCCTAAAGGGAAAGAGTTATGCCCAACGGACAAGATGTATAAAACTCCATTCACACCATACAAGAAGGAATGGAATATCAAGGAGCATTCCACTGTTTGTTTTCCCTGTGTATTCTTTGTGACTTAGTGAGGTTGATTAGTGATCATCGTGTATAACGATTACCTAGGGCCCAGCTGAGGGTCAAGCCAGGGCCAGGTATCCTGCTCGGCACATAGGTGCGGAATCTGTCTAGGGACGTCAGGGTAGCCAGGGGCCAGCAGAAGGTTTTTTACATAGGTCTCGGTCTTCCCTGCACCCAGACACAACAACCTTCTGCAGCCGGACATGACAGGGTTGTATGTCAACCGTGACACACCCGTTACAATTATATAATGCAATAAGTCATAATGTTTCTGATCACCAATAATTCACATTTAATTGTAATATACATGGAAACAGAATTAGCATGTTGCATTGGCTCTTCTGTTATTGATACATTGATAGTAATTAATGCTGTGTTGATATAAGGGTCATGGTTTCCAAATCTGTGATAGTTGTGATTAAAAATCTGATGGATCCAATTCATTTACAATGGCTCCAGCAAGAAACAATTTTAATTTGTTATTTTATTCAGTTGAATAGACTAATCTGGCCATAACAAAGCAATGGAAACAATGATAAATAGCCTAAGAATAAGTGACCATGCAAGCTACGGCTATGTGCCCACGTAGCGTATTTTCATGCAGCTACGCTGCATTCTGCACCGCAGTGTAACTGCATGCGTCCTGCGTCCCCAGCAAAATCTATGAAGATTGTGCCTAATCCATGCCCACATGGCGTATTAGAACGCAGCGCTTCGGCTACTAGAATATAAGACATATTTTCAGCTGTTTCACACTTTAAGTATTTCATTCCACATGTTATAATTCATAGTTATAAATACATACATATATATATATATATATATATATATATATATATATATATATATATATACATATATATATATATATATATATAAAAATATATATATATATATACACACACACAGTACAGACCAAACGTTTGGACACACCTTCTCATTCAAAGAGTTTTCTTTATTTTCATGACTCTAAAAATTGTAGATTAACATTGAAGAAATGAAAACTATGAATTACCACATGTGGAATGAAATACTTAAAAAAGTGTGAAACAACTGAAAATATGTCTTATATTCTAGGTTTTTCAAAGTAGCCATCTTTTGCTTTGATTACTGCTTTGCACGCTCTTGGCATTCTCTTGATAAGTTTCAAGAGGTAGTCACCGGAAATGGTTTTCCAACAGTCTTGAAGGAGTTCCCAGAGATGCTTAGCACTTGTTGGCCTTTTGCCTTCACTCTACGGTCCAGATCACCCCAAACCATCTCGATTGGGTTCAGGTCTGGTGACTGTGGTGGCCAGGTCATCTGGCGTAGCCCCCCATCACTCTCCTTCTTAGTCAAATAGCCCTTACACAGCCTGGAGGTGTGTTTGGGGTCATTGTCCTCTTGAAAAATAAATGATGGTCCAATTAAACGCAAACCGGATGGAATAGCACGCCGCTGCAAGATGCTGTGGTAGCCATGCTGGTTCTGTATGCCTTCAATTTTGAAGAAGTCCCCAACAGTGTCGCCAGCTAAGCCCCCCCACACCATCACACCTCCTCCACCATGCTTCATGGTGGGAACCAGCCATGTAGAGTCCATCCGTTTACCTTTTCTACAAAGACACGGTGGTTGGATCCAAAGATCTCAACTTTGGACTCATCAGACCAAAGCACAGATTTCCACTGGTCTAATGTCCATTCCTTGTGTTCTTTAGGCCAAACAAGTCTCTTCTGCTTGTTGCCTGTCCTTAGCAGTGGTTTCCTAGCAGCTATTTTACCATGAAGGCTGCTGCACAAAGTCTCCTCTTAATAGTCGTTCTAGAGATGGGAAAGTATGTCCAAACTTTTGGTCTGTACTGTGTGTGTGTATATATATATATATATATATATATATATATATATATATATATATATATATATATACCGTATATACATACACTGAGATGACGAATGTGAATTGAGTGTTAACAGCTTGTCCCCAGCATGAGAGCCTATTGATCCGGGGTGTCGTTTAATATCAATCCTGTGTTTCGGCACTTTGTATAAGAGGAGCGGGAAGTTATAAGGGCTCTCGGCCATCTGTAATTACGTTTGCTAGGGGCTGCGATGTGTAAGTAGCTAATTAGCTCGCGGTAACTTTGTAAATGGAAATTCACTATTAAAAGTTCAATCCCGTTTTCCAGCATGACTAATTTTTTCAAAATTATATATTTTTTTGTATAAGTTCATTTGGTTTCCGGGTGCAGAGAACTTTCATGTATGAGACTTTTTAAGAGGGAGAATAGGACTAGAGATATCAGCCGCTTCTAGCTAAAGCTCGTGCTTTCAAAATGGGAACTATTCCCTCTTTTCTTTTAGTTAAAAATGAAGTAAACCAATTCTGTAGTGGCCGCGCTCCCCGTAGTAATAATTTTAAAAACTCTTGTCCTCAAATGGAATTTATTACTCAAACATACGGAAATAAAAAACGGATACAACGCGTTTCGCGGGAACAACCGCCTTCCTCAGGTATCAGATACCTGAGGAAGGCGGTTGTTCCTGCCGAAACGCGTTGTATCCGTTTTTTTTGTTTCCGTATGTTTGAGTAATAAATTCCATTTGAGGACAAGAGTTTTTAAAATCATTACTACGGGGAGCGCGGCCACTACAGAATTGGTTTACTTCATTTTTAACTTTTTCACCTGTGGTAATCCGAGCCAGGACCATACACAGGATCAATTCAAGGCAAGCAGCAGACCCGGATAAGGAGACTTTGGAAAAGTCATATATGCCTGAAGTTTTGTGGCAAAAGGTGAGTGCATAAAACTTCAGTAAAAAAAAGGGCACCAGAGAGCCGCTTTGATAACGCGCTGAGATTGGCGCCGCGTGTTTGTTTTTTATTATATACCCTGCAGGGAATCACCTTACTCTTTTCTTTTAGGAAATTGGTTGTAGGGGAACAGGAGAGTCCTAAATGCTCAGTAAGAGTTTAGGGATACTTTTCACGTATCTTCCGGGGATGGACGGCGGTTAGGTTTTCCTTTCTTCATTTGCAGGGTTTGGAGGATACGGCTCGGTGTCAGGTATAGATCGGACTCCTGGCTTCCGATCACAAATCCATAGCTGTGCCGGCCATCATTGCAATGTGTTGACATGCGGAGACGGTTACGTGTTCTAGAAAGACGTTGTAAGAACACAGCCAAGGAGAAAGTAGAAAATATCTTCACATAGGAGGACTGGGATATTCATGTTTTTCTCATCTGTTGGCTGGATGGTGCCTTCTGGAGTATTTAGAATCATAAAACGGTAGAGTTGGAAGGGACGTCCAGGGCCATTGGGTCCAACCCCCTGAGAGTATAGGCTTTCGTAAATCATCCCAGATACATCTATATGAATAGATCTATATATAAATTTAGGGGCAATGAACCCCCCCAAAAAACAACTATTTCAAGTGAACTAAATGTGACCTTAGATGAGTGGAGTTGGCAGTAGTCATATCCCTCAATACACATGCATGCTCAGTTCGGCTGACAGCTATTCCTTTTGAGCTTGCATGCATACGTATGCTCTATTCCACTGGGGGACACAGACTGAAAAGGGCCCCTTTGCAAGAATAATAAATGGGCATTTTGCAATCCAATAGTTCATCATAATGTACAATTCCTCCTCCTTTGGAGGTGGTGGTGGCCCCCATTACTTCTTGGGCCCCTGTGCGGCTGCATCAATGATATGTCTTTTCCAAAAAGCGTCCATATGGAGAGGTGAGTAACAGACTAGCAGACGGCTCCACAGTGCCTTATACTTAGAGAACGATCTTTACTAGAGATGTGCGAACCTTAGGCTCGACGTTCGGATTCGGAAACCGAGCTCCAAAAAAACAAGGTTCGAGCGAGTGACGAGTGCGAACCACTGAAGCGAGCGGCACTGTGCTTGGGTATTAGTGATGCACAGCCCTGTGTGAGCCACATGCAGTGTTTGATCAGCTCATATTTGGGTGTACTCACACAAATCCAGTCCAAAAAAAGCCCAAAAATTATAAACACCACCCACCCTGCCCCAGGAGTGTTTTATTTATGGTTTTTGTGGAACTCCGTTTCCAAACCTTGAGCCTCAGGTTCGCTCATCTTCAATCTTACTATATAATACTGGGACGAATTCCAACGACCCCCCCCCCCCCATATACATACAATAATGGTCCGGTGAATGTTTTATGATTTGGGCAACTTTTCTCTAATATGAATGGGGGCGTCTGTAGAAAGAAATATTAATGTGTGCACAATTGGTCAAACATTAATAAGGCCCGTTTCACATTGTGTTTTTCCCTACGCTCAGTGGTCCCGTCGGGGCATCCGTCCAAACCCCTCCTCCTGCAAAACGTGTTTCAGACGCATGCGCTGACGGAGCCATTGACTATAATGGAGCAGACTCCGTTTTCTGCAGGCGGACACCCGAACGTAGTAGACTATGTTTTGGTGTGCGCCTGCATAAAACGTACAGTATATGCCCGAAAATGGTGCAAGACAGAGCACACGTTAACGGAGTTTGCTTCATTATAGTCAATGGCCCCGTCGGCGCATGCGTCCGAAAAAGTTTTGTGGTAGGGGAGGTTCGGACGGATCCCCCGATGGGACCACTGAACGTAGGAAAAAACGCAATGTGAAAGTAGCCTTAATCTCAGCGGCCAATAGGCGAGTTAGTCGGAGGATTTTGGAAACACCAAATCCCTCATAGACCAAGACTTACTGTTCCTTTTATGTGCTCCTAGGAATTTAATCTGTTATATGAAGAAGCAAAATACTATCAGCTCCATCCTATGGTGAAGGAACTGGAGAGGTGGAAACAGGATAAGGAGCACCGGAAGCATTTCCAGCCGTGTGACTGTCTAGTGGTGCGGGTGACTCCGGATCTCGGGGAGAGGATTGCACTGAGTGGGGAGAAGGCGTTAATAGAGGAGATCTTTCCTGAGACTGGAGATGTCATGTGCAATTCTGTAAATGCCGGATGGAACCAAGACCCAACTCACGTCATCAGGTTTCCACTCAACGGCTACTGCAGATTAAACTCTGTGCAGGTAAGGTGCAGCTTTAGAAACCATTTATCATCCAAATCATCACATTTTGGAACCGCACCTAATTATTTGTGTATGTGTTGTAAAATGGGAAACGTATTGATATGGAGGTCCAGCTTAATGACGAAAATGTATAGCCTATTGTCCTCTACTAAAAGCTATAGGACGTGGGTAAGCAGCTGAGCTATACACTTACTTTATCAGTTGGGTAGCTTGGATTTCCAATCCTTAATGGGTTATTTCCAAAATACAAAGTTATCCCCTGTCCATGAGATAAAGGATAACTTACTGATTGTTGGGGGCACCAGCCATCCTGTGAACAGGCCTCATCTGGAATGGGTCGGAGGTGCACACGCTCAACCACCACTAGATTCACTGTCTATAGAAATGGAGGAGAAAGGGAAATAGAATGCTCAACCCTCACCGGCAGTCCTATCGACAATGAATGGACCAGAGGTCGAGCATGTGCACCTGCGCTCTAATCAAAACAAGGCTGTAGAGTCATGGGTTCTTTGGGCTCCAGAGAACATTCAGATCAGTCAATAATGTATATGCATTATTAGTAAGGAGTTGCTGCAAGACGCCTCTGGAAGAAGGATCAAGCATCTTTAAAATTAAACCTACCCAAACCTTCTTTCCTCCATCATTTGCCATCGAGGGAAAGTAGACATCTGGAGGGGGCGAAAAAAAAAAAGTGTTGGTCTGGCATCGAAAGACGTTTGTTCTAATAAGAAAATAACCCTTCACACACAAAGCTCCGTGACACAGCCTGCTCAACATGACATCCCCTACTCTGACATTGAGGGACAGGAGGAACACAACCACACTAGGCGTCACGAGAAGCAACTAGTGACGGGGAAGGAAAAAAAAAGGAAGTCAGGAGGTCACGTAGTATTGGAACACGGGGATTAAGTAAAGACAAGGTCAGAGCACAAGCCGGAGGTCATAAGCCAGGAAGTCACGTAAGGTACACTGGTGGGAAGCAGAACCGAGGTCAGGGTACAAGCCGGAGGTCAGAAGCCAGGAAGTCACTTAAGGTATACAGGGGAAAAGCGTAGCCGAGGTCAGAAGCCAGGAAGTCACATAAGGTACACTGGGGAAAAGTGGAGCCGAGGTCAGGGTACAAGCCGGAGCTCAGAAGCCAGGAAGTCACGTAAGGTATACTGGGGAAAAGTGGAGCCGAGGTCAGGGTACAAGCCGAAGGTCAGGAGCTGGGGAACAACATCAGAGTCAGGGACACGGGAGGAGAGGGGTAACAAGAGTACCATGGTAGGAGGACAAGTACAAACAGGAGCCAGATCACTTACTGCTGACAGGAACTACCACTGGCAGCGTTCCGGGTGATATTGCTCCCTAATGAAGCATAGCAATTACCCAGAATGAGGCGCCTTGAGAGAGGTCTCTCCCAACACCAGCGCAGGAACCAAGGATGGGAAACCACCCGTCCACCGGCGCAAAATACAAAACAGAACACTGGCTCTGCTGGAGAGCAGAGCACCACAGAGCAGAACCATGATGGTCAATCGGTCCTGTAAAGAATCCCTAATGTATTATGTATTGTTTAATCAAAAGGTAAATTTTACACTTACAGGTCTCTTATTTGCTCCAGATTTACTCTTTGTATAAATTTTTTTTTAATAAACCGAAAAATCCCTTAAATGACAACAGATGATTTATATGGGCTTTGTTTCCACTTGAACTATGATGCAAGCCCATTCCGAGGTCATGCCAGGTAACGTCACACCATAAAAATATTCTCTAGTCTGGAAACATGCATGAAGTTTTGGCGCAGCTTGTTTCAGCCAAAGGATAGAATGGAGGAGAAGTAGAAGTCCTCCTTCTACTGTCTTTAGTTAAAAAAAAAATATATATATCTCAATGTGTGATTCCAAACGGATTCTATTCATAGGGAACTGTGCAGAAGTTTTAGATAGTTGTGAAAAAAATACTGCAAAGTAAGAAGCTTTCAAAAATAGAAGTGATAATTACTAAAAAATAAACTATTAACAAAATGCAAAGTGAATGATCAAAAGAGAAATCAAAATCCCACCAATATTTGATGACCGCCCTTCGCCTTCTTCGAAGTAGACTTGTTACTTGCACAGTTTTTGAAGGAACACGGGAAGGAGGTTGTTCCAAACATCTTGTAGAACCAACCCCCGATCCTCTGTGTATGAGGCTTATGCGGATCCTTTTTCTGATCCCAGACACATGGGATGATGTGAGATGGAGGGTTCTTTGAGGTTGGATCATCACCTCCAGGACTCCTGTGGCTGGATGTTTGGGGTTGTTATCTGGCTGCAGAATAAATTTGGAGCCGATCAGACGCCTTCTTGATGGCATTACATGTTGATAAGTATCTGTATTTTTGAGCATTGAGGACACCATTAATCCTGATCAAATCTCCAACTCCATTTGTCAAAGCCAGGCCCCTCCACCGTGCATCACTGTTCCTACAGACATCACTCACCAGCTATTAAGTGAACGAACTGTATTCTTTTACAGCCAAATATTTCACATTTTGACTCGAGAGACTTGCTCCATTGTTCAGCACCTCAGATTCTATGTTTTCTTGCATAGTTGAGTCACGTAACATTGTTTCCATGTAGAAGGTCTGGTTTTTGGCTGAAATTCTTCCATAAAGACCACTTCTGGCCAGACTTTTCCAAACAAGTAGATGGATGTAGTTGGATCCCACTGGTTTTTGGCAGTCCCGAGCTGATGGCACTGCTGGACCTCTGATTTCAAAGGGAAGTAACATGATGCACCTTTCATCTGCTGCACTAAGTTTCCATGGCTGACCACTGCACCTATGGTCCTCAGTGTTGGCCACTTCTTGGTGTACATAACAGGCAGATACTTATCCATCATGTAATAACATCAGGGAATCATCTGGCTCCAAATTTATTCTGCAGCCAAACAATGACCCCAAACACGCAGACAATATCATTAAGAAAAAAAAAAGTCCTGGAGGTAACGACCTGGCCCCAACGAGCCCTGATTTCACATCATCCAGTCTGTCTGGGATCCCAAGAAGAGACAAAGATTTTCCCAAGCCTCAAATACAGAGCATCTGGGGGTCAATTTTCCAAGAAGTTTGGAGCAACCTCCTGCAGAGTTCCTTCAAAAATTGTGTGCAAGTGACTGTGAAGAAGTGATGAAGGCAAAGGCTGGACACCATACACTGAGGAGCAAAAGGGTAACAATATTTTTTTACTTTCAGGCTCCATGTCTCACCATCCTCTACAGCTGAGTGTCAGACTACCTTCATTTTGTAGACAATCATCTTGGCTATCTCATACATAAATTTCAGCTATTTAGCATATGATTAGTTATGCAGATTCTTCTCAGGTCACGGCATTGTTACTCTTTTTGCTCTTTTTCTTCCTGCATACTACAAATTACACCCTGTCCTCACATTCCCTAATAGCTCAGTGTGTTATTAGATTGATTCCGAAGGGAAAGGTCACTGGTTCGAATCGAAGAACAGCCATGAAGAAGATTTCCCAAGAAAAGAGAAGTAGCATCATCCAGCTCATCAATAGCGGCCTCTTGGCAAGGAAATTGCCAAACTGCATCATGTGAGGCCATGACAGTTGGAAGAATACGAAATGAAGTCCATCCATGCATTCAAAAGCCAAGAGGTGACGTCCAGGCAAAATATCGGAGTCAACAAGTCGCTCATCACAAGGTCTATCAGTTCTGGGGCGACAAACCCGGCAGTGGAGGCGGCTCGTGTGCTTCATAATAGTGAGATCACAGACGTCCATGCTAGCACCGAGCAAAGCACGTTACACAAGTCTGGAATGGTGGCCCGAAAAAAGGGGAAGAAGCCTCAACTTGAATATCATCATAAGAAGCATCGGCTCGAGATTACAAAGAAGAATGAAAAGTGGAAGATTGGAAACGGGGGATTTGGAGATGAGATGTAAGTCAATAGACGGCTCTGATTGGAGCAAATGGGTCTGGAAGAAACTAGGGAAAAAGAGGCAAACAGATTGAGAAATTTAAGGATCTGTCAAGTTCGGTGGAGGAAGCCTGATGATATGAGGGTGTTTCTCAGCCAAATGCGTTGGATACTTGACCAGGATTGATGGTGGGCTCAATACTGAGCTATATGTGAAGAGTCTACAAGACGAGTTACTTCATAAACGCGAGTACTATGGGTATGAAAAGGATGAGATAGTGTTCCAGCAGGACAACGATCCGAAGAATATGGTGAGATTGGTGAAGAAATGGCTCAACAACAATGAAGTAGAGGAGCTGGACTGTCCCCACAATCCCCAGACCCCAACCCAATCCAACACTTGTGGGTGAAGATAAAGCTCTATACATCACCAAGTGAGCAACCAGTATACACCAACACTGGGAACGTGGAGAAGAGACCTCACCAGTATACACCAACACTGGGAACGTGGAGAAAAGACCTGACCAGTATACACCAACACTGGGAACGTGGCGAAGAGACCTGACCAGTATACACCAACACTGGGAACATGGAGAAGAGACCTGACCAGTATACACCAACACTGGGAACGTGGAGAAGAGACCTGACCAGTATACACCAACACTGGGAACGTGGAGAAGAGACCTGACCAGTATACACCAAAACTGGGAACGTGGAGAAGAGACCTGACCAGTATACACCAACACTGGGAACGTGGAGAAGAGACCTCACCAGTATACACCAACACTGGGAACTTGGAGAAGAGACCTGACCAGTATACACCAACACTGGGAACGTGGCGAAGAGACCTGACCAGTATACACCAACACTGAGAATGTGGAGAAGAGACCTGACCAGTACACACCAACACTGGGAACGTGGAGAAGAGACCTGACCAGTATACACCAACACTGGGAACGTGGCGAAGAGACCTGACCAGTATACACCAACACTGGGAACGTGGCGAAGAGACCTGACCAGTATACACCAACACTGGGAACGTGGCGAAGAGACCTGACCAGTATACACCAACACTGAGAACGTGGAGAAGAGACCTGACCAGTATACACCAACACTGGGAACGTGGAGAAGAGACCTGACCAGTATACACCAACACTGGGAACGTGGAGAAGAGACCTGACCAGTATACATCAACACTGGGAACGTGGAGAAGAGACCTGACCAGTACACACCAACACTGGGAACGTGGAGAAGAGACCTGACCAGTATACACCAACACTGGGAACATGGAGAAGAGACCTGACCAGTATACACCAACACTGGGAACGCGGAGAAGAGACCTGACCAGTATACACCAACACTGGGAACGTGGAGAAGAGACCTGACCAGTATACACCAACACTGGGAACGTGGAGGAGAGACCTGACCAGTATACACCAACACTGGGAACGTGGAGAAGAGACCTGACCAGTATACACCAACACTGGGAACATGGAGAAGAGACCTGACCAGTATACACCAACACTGGGAACGTGGAGGAGAGACCTGACCAGTATACACCAACACTGGGAACGTGGAGAAGAGACCTGACCAGTATACACCAACACTGGGAACGTGGCGAAGAGACCTGACCAGTATACACCAACACTGAGAACGTGGAGAAGAGACCTGACCAGTATACACCAACACTGGGAACATGGAGAAGAGACCTGACCAGTATACATCAACACTGGGAACGTGGCGAAGAGACCTGACCAGTATACACCAACACTGGGAACGTGGAGAAGAGACCTGTCCAGCATACACCAACACTGGGAACGTGGAGAAGAGACCTGACCAGTATACACCAACACTGGGAACGTGGAGAAGAGACCTGACCAGCATACACCAACACTGGGAACGTGGAGAAGAGACCTGACCAGTATACACCAACACTGGGGACGTGGAGAAGAGACCTGACCAGTATACACCAACACTGGGGACGTGGAGAAGAGACCTGACCAGTATACACCAACACTGGGAACGTGGAGAAGAGACCTGACCAATATACACCAACACTGGGAACATGGAGAAGAGACCTGACCAGTATACACCAACACTGGGAACGTGGAGAAGAGACCTGACCAGTATACACCAACACTGGGAATGTGGAGAAGAGACATGACCAGTATACACCAACACTGGGAACGTGGAGAAGAGACCTGACCAGTATACACCAACACTGGGGACGTGGAGAAGAGACCTGACCAGTATACACCAACACTGGGAACGTGGAGAAGAGACCTGACCAATATACACCAACACTGGGAACATGGAGAAGAGACCTGACCAGTATACACCAACACTGGGAACGTGGAGAAGAGACCTGACCAGTATACATACACCAACACTGGGAACGTGGAGAAGAGACCTGACCAGTATACACCAACACTGAGAATGTGGAGAAAGAGACCTGACCAGTATACACCAACACTGGGAACATGGAGAAGAGACCTGACCAGTATACACCAACACTGGGAACGTGGAGAAGAGACCTGACCAGTATACACCAACACTGGGAACGTGGAGAAGAGACCAGGGATCAGATTTCAATGGATACATGCTTGAATCTGATCGAGAGCCCTGAAGGATTCAGGTAGCGCTGAAAGCCAAAAGGTGGATATAAAAAGAAAAAAATTTAGGAGCAAAACAGTAATAATGCAGAGACAGAACAAGAATCTGCATAACTAATTATATGCTAAATATCTGCAAGTCACATTTATGTATGAGATAGCCAAGATGTTTGTCTATAAAATGAAGGTCGTCTCACACTCAAAGCTGTAATGGATGGTGAGATATGGAGCCTGAAAGCCAAAAGGTCAGACATTGTTACCCTTTTGCTTCTCAGTGTATATTGATTTGATTTAGAGTTCAATTTTGCTAATTCACTTTATATTCTGTTCATGGATGAAAATAAACTATTAACCCTTCTATTTGTGAAAGCTTCTTACTTTGCAGCATTTTGTTCACGCCTGCCTGAAACCTGCCTGTGTACTTCTGTATATGTTAGTGCATTGTGAGAGTGTACAGAAAACTTGTACAAGTAAATCCCTACCTTGTGTCTCCTTATATTGTGACCCCCCCCATATACTAAATTCCCCCCCAACAAAGAAAAAAAAAAAAGATATTAAGAAAAAAAATGTTCTGCCATTTCAGATAATGCAACAATGTATTAATGCATAATTTATATCTTGCTCATAATTAAATGATGGAGCCTGCGGTATGGACTGAAAAAAAAAATTGATATGTTATGTGTTTTTTTTTTCCAAAAGGAAAGTTCCTCTAAAAATTGCCCATGGACTGATAACAAGTGTATGTTCCTTACATAACTACTAACTAGGAAAAGGCTTCAATAAGAATTCACTTGAAAAATAGGTACCACGTATTCCGCTGCCGGCCAGGTGTATGTATCATAGGAATATATTAAGATGTTGCTCTGAGAACAGATATCTCAGCAGGGATGGAGTGGTATCGGATACCAAATTTTGGGGTTACATTTTAGGGCAATCCCGGCAATCAATACTCTGTTGGGCGGCTTCATCCACGGCAAGCAAAAACTGTGGGTATATACAGAGTTTCTGTCCGAGTGCAATCCAGCAAAACATTGAATAGCGCTCGGACTAATGTTAGTGTATGGAGCCGTGCACATCTCCAAATTTTTCCTTGATCAGAGTCTGTTTAAGGGAAAAATACTGCATTCCTGAGTTTCATCTGATATACGGATGGCACTCAGCCATGCAAGTAAATGGATGCGTGAAAACTATCAGACTGCACTGTGATGACATCTGAGTGCAGTCCAAATACTGCAGACTGGCAAGATGGAGAATTTTTTTTTTCCATCTTCAGGGAGAAAGGAGACGAACTCTAGCGCCACTTATTGGAAGTAGCAATCCTAAAAGTCAAAAGTGTCCCTTGTCATATGACATAGGATTTATGCCATATCTCAATTTGCAGACACAGTGTTTCGGGGTGATTGCCTCTTGTCAGTGCAAAGTATGAGATCTGATCTGCCTATATGAGAAGCTATAATTGGGTCTAAGGGAAAAACTTTTCTCCTTGAGGAGACTGACAAACCAATCTGGCTGCCAGTGAGGAGACTTATAGCTGCAAATCTCCTCTGGGAAATATTTAAGTTGTCATATGACTTAGGATTTTTTTTCCGTCTTCTCATATGAGAGAATCGGATCACACTATGTTGACACCATGAAGAGTTTCATTGTTGTGTCATTTGCATAATTGACCCTATTCTTTCAGATGAGAGAATCTACGCCCGTCTTCACATGGCCAATTCATATTCAGAGGCTTAACAAGGCTTTCTGGGCTTCAGCATTGGTCTTCTAGATGCAGCGTGTCTTCTCCAGTACAGACGCTAGTGGCCTTTGGCCCATGTCCATGATCCGGGTACACTGCATTCTAGACGCAGCATGTCTTCTCCAGCAGAGACGCTAGTGCCCTTGGGCGCATGATCCGGGCATTCTGCGTTCTAGATGCAGCGTGTCTTCTCCAGTAGAGACGCTAGTGCCCTTGGGCCCATGACCATGATCAGGGCACATTGCGTTCTAGATGCAGCGTGTCTTCGCCAGTAGAGACGCTAGTGGCCTTGGGCCCATGACCATGATCCGGGCACATTGCATTCTAGATGCAGCGTGTCTTCTCCAGTAGAGACGCTAGTGGCCTTGGGGCCATGTCCATGATCCGGGCACACTGCATTCTAGATGCAGCGTGTCTTCTCCAGTAGAGACGCTAGTGCCCTTGGGCCCATGACCATGATCAGGTCACATTGCGTTCTAGATGCAGCGTGTCTTCTCCAGTAGAGACGTCAGTGCCCTTGGGCGCATGATCCGGGCATTCTGCGTTCTAGATGCAGTGTGTCTTCTCCAGTAGAGACGTTAGTGCCCTTGGGCCCATGACCATGATCAGGGCACATTGCGTTCTAGATGCAGCGTGTCTTCGCCAGTAGAGACGCTAGTGCCCTTGGGCGCATGATCCGGGCATTCTGCGTTCTAGATGCAGTGTGTCTTCTCCAGTAGAGACGCTAGTGCCCTTGGGCCCATGACCATGATCAGGGCACATTGCGTTCTAGATGCAGCGTGTCTTCTCCAGTAGAGACGCTAGTGCCCTTGGGCCCATGACCATGATCCGGGCACATTGCGTTCTAGATGCAGCGTGTCTTCTCCAGTAGAGACGCTAGTGCCCTTGGGCCCATGTCCATGATCCGGGTACACTGCATTCTTTACGCAGCATGTCTTCTCCAGCAGAGACGCTAGTGCCCTTGAGCCCATGATCCGGGCACATTGCGTTCTAGATGCAGCATGTCTTCTCCAGTAGAGACGCTAGTACCTTTGGGCCCATGCACAAGATCCGGGCACATTGCGTTCTAGATGCAGCATGTCTTCTCCAGTAGAGACTCTAGTACCTTTGGGCCCATGCACATGATCCGGGCACATTGCGTTCTAGATGCAGCATGTCTTCTCCAGTAGAGACTCTAGTACCTTTGGGCCCATGCACATGATCCGGGCACATTGCGTTCTAGATACAGCATGTCTTCTCCAGTAGAGATGCTAGTGCCCTTGGCCCCATGACGATGATCCGGGCACACTCTATTCTAGACGCAGCGTGTCTTCTCCAGCAGAGACGCTAGTGCCCTTAGGCCGATGACCAGATTTCTGTGCGCAGCAATTTTTTGCAATGTTCTCACTGCGAAAACACGCACATCTCCGTAAGCATAAATGGACATGCTGCGCGCTTGGAGAGGCGCTGCGCATGTCAGTTTAGGCTGCGGAAAAAAGAAGCCCAGTGGGCATGGGATTTCTATAAATCCCATACTGTACAACACAGCGTTTTTGATGCAGGGAAACACGCTGCACCCAAAATGTTGCAACCCCTGATCATGGGCACGGGCTCTAAGAGCTGGGCTGCGGCGCACAAGAATGGTCACTGCACAATGTACGGAGCGTTGTATACTTTCTGTGGCCGTGTCAATAATATGGTATTCCTGGATAGACCAACTTAAAGCTATTGGACCTCACTGCAACATTTGTAACAGGTCCCTCAAATCTGTCACATCCTTTATAGCACTGGCTTCCTCCTATGAGGCCTAGATACCTTTTAGATCCTTTATGCTCCAGAGCTCATGTGTAACCGTGCATTTCGTACTGGTACGACGTATATCGCATGGTAGCACTAAGGCTTTGTGCACCCGTTGCGTTTTGGTCACATTTTTTAAACCTTTTTTTGCTGCAGATTTGTCACAAAACCCTGAAGGTGAATGTGAATCCTGAAGTCTCATGAACACAGACTTGGTGCGGATATGACATTGTGCACACGGTGCCTTTTTGGAGTGCAGATTTGTCACAAATCCTGATGCCAGCAAAGTCCATGAGAATCCTGAAGTCTCATACACATGTTGAGTATTTTTTTTTCCTTGCAGATTTGGGGCAGAAATAAATCTGCAGGATGTCTATCCTTGCAGCATTTGTGCTGCAGATTTCATCCAAATGGGGAAAATCTGCAGCAAAAATGCATCAAAACAGCGCATATTTTACACTGTGAGATGCAGAAATGGTGTACAAATTTCTGCACCAAATACTTAACGTGTGCACATTGTTTTATTCTGTCTTTTCAGCAGGTCTACGGATCAGTCCCAACTGGAGACTTCACCTCTCGGTTAACCCCGTAGTCCACATGCACAGGGATCATCATGATAACACCACCACTTAGTTAGTGCCTCTTTTATGCCATATTACCCGTTTATGGCTCATTTTGTTCCCAGGTGATTGTGTAGGCATGAGTCATATAATCCAAAATAACCTCCTTCCCCAGTAACGTTCTTCACCACCTCCTGGCTATAGGGACATCCTGCTGTGAAGCCGCCTCCAGCGCCTAAACTGTTAACAGCGCCATTTCCACGTAGGTTTCCAGCTGATAACATCGCTTTTTATTCCTGACGGACAACTTTTCTTGCAGCAAATACGATACAATTAGAAATATCAGCTTTAATAAGAGGAAACGTCCACCAGCTTCGGTTCTAGGGTTCTCCAGCCCTCGGATTACGAGAGCTCAGAGGGTTTACATTATGGGGGAGTTTTGCACTCGACATTTATCAAGACCTTAAGAAAGAAATCAAACATTTTGGACAGATGTGGAAATGGCCCCGGGGGGGGGGGGGGGGGGTGAATCTGTGTAAAAATAATAGAATTTAGTATAGAAGGGTCGGGCATTGTCTACTAAGTGCATTATGGAGTTTAGACTGTGCTAATCAGACCTGGAGGATTCTCTCCAGGACCCTTTGTTTTTGGGATTTCAGTTTTCTGCAGTTCCTTCCCTGTAATGCAGAATGGTCCACGATCCTACGCTCAATCTCAGGTTTCTATTTGCTTCCTATCCATCATGTCATGCTAGGCTCAACGAAAGGGAAAGGGACCCCTATGTCTAGGGAAAGGGGCGATGGTGACCCCTGACCACACCTACTGCTGATCCCTGGGGTCCCTCACCTATCCGCTGAGCAGGATGCCTGACCCTGGCTTCCCTCACCACCCTAGATGGGTTCCGCACCTATGTGCCGAGTAGGATACCTGACCCTAGGTATCCCTAGTGCTGGACCCTAAATAGGGAGCGGGTGGGATGAGCTCAGCAGCTAAAGGGAAGGGGACCCCTGTGTCTAGGCAAGGTTGAGATGGTGACCCCCTGACCAAACCTACTGCTGGTCCCTGGGATCCCTCAACACCCTAGATAGGTTCCACACCTATGCGCCGAGCTGGATACCTAACCCTAGGTATCCCTAGTGCTGGACCCTAAATAGGGAACGAAAGGGATGAGCTCTTAATCAACCCCACTAAACACTAGAAAACACAAGGAGGAAACACAGGGGGAAATGCATGAACTACTTATCTACAGATGATTCAGGGAGAGTTCAGCAGAGTTTTTAGCAATGACAGCACAGAGGAGTACAAGCCACCTGCTTGCAACCAGAGCTTGAATGAACTAAAAATATCACCAGCACCAGTCCAAGGAAGGAAGGGGTATTTAAACACCACAGGAATACTGATGATCAGCAGCAGGGTGGAAGGTGAGCTCCTGCTGGGCCAAAAGGGAGAGATGAATCCAACAAGAAAGCTACCTATACCAATGAATACTGACAGCAGGAACAATGGAAAGTCAGGGAGCATTCTGCGCAGCCAAACGCTGTGGCCTTCTATGGCCAGAAACCACATGACTGTCTGTCACCCGTAACACATCATCATACAAGATAACATCCAGACATTGCTCTACTGAAATACTCTGTGCTGCTAGTGGCTCAGCTCCATCCTTTCCGTGTCTGTGACTTTACACTTTTACCAATTCCCTCCTTGCATGATGATACAGTCATCATCACATAAAATCCTGTCGTGTCCAGGCATAATCATATAAGTGCACAATATTATCATATCCCTCTACTAAAATACTCTGAACTGAATCATAGGCCCCCATTTGCAAAACAAAGGGTACTAGATTGTCCTCAACCTCCATTTGGCTGATATACATCTGGGTTTGTGTGTATGGAATAGTGCCGCAATCTGTGCTATTCCATATAGAAGCAATGTATATAGTATATCACAAAATCACATTTCTGTAAATATTTTATTATATCTTCACATGGGAAAACACTGCAGATCTGACCCTGTGATACGATGTGCAGTGTCAGTGTGCAGCTTGTATAATAGTGTAAATTTGGTATCCTCTAAATAACTCAACACACGGCCATTAATGTCTAAACGGCTGGCAACAAAGTGAGTACACCCCTATGTGACAATGACCAAATTGTGCCCAATTACCAATTTCCCTACCCGGTGTCATGTGACTCATTAGTGTTACAAGGTGTCAGGTGTGAATCCGGAGCAGATGTGATACATTTGGTGTTCTCTCTCACACACTCTCTCATACTGGTCACTGGACGCTCAGCATGGCTCCTCATGGCAAAGAATTCTCTGAGGATCTGAAAAAAAGAATTGTTGCTCTACATAAAAATTGAGGCTATAAGAAGATAGGCAACACCCTGATACTGAGCTGCAGCACGGTGGCCAAGACCATACAGCGGTAGAACAAGACAGGATCCACTCAGAACAGAACTTGCCATGGCTGACAACAGAAGCAGAGAGCATGTGCTCAGTGTCATATCCAGAAATCGTCTTTTCAGAATAGAGGTACGAGTGCTGCCAGCATTGCTGCAGAGGTTACAGGGGTGGGGGGTCCGCCTGTCAGTGCTCAGACCATACGCCGCACACTGCAGAGGTTACAGGGGTGGGGGGTCCGCCTGTCAGTGCTCAGACCATACGCCGCACACTGTAGAGGTTACAGGGGTGGGGGGGTCCGCCTGTCAGTGCTCAGACCATACGCCGCACACTGCAGAGGTTACAGGGGTGGGGGGTCTGCCTGTCAGTGCTCAGACCATACGCCGCACACTGCAGAGGTTACAGGGGTGGGGGGTCCGCCTGTCAGTGATCAGACCATATGCCGCACACTGCAGAGGTTACAGGGGTGGGGGGTCCGCCTGCCAGTGTACAGACCATATGCCGCACACTGCAGAGGTTACAGGGGTGGGGGGTCCGCCTGCCAGTGTACAGACCATATGCCGCACACTGCAGAGGTTACAGGGGTGGGGGGGTCTGCCTGTCAGTGCTCAGACCATACGCCGCACACTGCAGAGGTTACAGGGGTGGGGGGTCCGCCTGTCAGTGATCAGACCATATTCCGTACACTGCAGAGGTTACAGGGGTGGGGGGTCCGCCTGCCAGTGTACAGACCATATGCCGCACACTGCAGAGGTTACAGGGGTGGGGGGTCCGCCTGCCAGTGTACAGACCATATGCCGCACACTGCAGAGGTTACAGGGGTGGGGGGTCCGCCTGCCAGTGTACAGACCATATGCCGCACACTGCAGAGGTTACAGGGGTGGGGGTCCGCCTGTCAGTGCTCAGACCATATGCCGCACACTGCTGAGGTTACAGTGGTGGGGGGTCCGCCTGCCAGTGCTCAGACCATATTTCGTACAGTGCAGAGGTTACAGGGGTGGGGGCTCCGCCTGTCATTGCTCAAACCATACGCCGCACACTGCAGAGGTTACAAGGGTGGGGGGGTCTGCCTGTCAGTGCTCAGACCATATGCCGCACACTGCATCACAATGCTCTGCATAGCTGCTGTCCCAGAAGGAAGCCTCTGATAAAGATGATGCACAAGACAGCCTGCAAACAGTTTGCTGAAGACAAGCAAGCTAAGCTCATGTATTACTGGAACCGGGCTATGGTCGGAAGAGACCAAGATACATTTATTTAGGTCAGATGGTGCCAAGCCTGTTTGGCAGTAACCATGTGAGGAGGACAAAGGCAAGTGTTCCCTGCCTACAGTCAGGCATGGCTGTGAAGCTCTAGTGAACTCCAGGCCCAAGAGAGTTAAGGCAGTGCTGGAAAATAATGGCGGCCACACAAAATATTCACATTTTTGGCACAATTTGGTCAATTTCACTTAAGGCTGTACTCACCATAGCATAGTATGGAGGCACTGTGCATATAACATAGTCATGAAAGATATCTGTAGGCCATGGATGGTAATGCAGGACCCGGCTACATCTGTATCTTGTTAACTCTGTTCTATCAACAGTTTCAACTTCAGAGAAACAATTAACAGGAATTTTTTGGGGTGGAAAAAAAAAGTAACTTTTCTGAGAAATAGGATGCTTGAGATTCCTAGACTTCCATCGTACACATCCTTCAGAGACTTTTCTCTAGTCGTGCTTCTATGTGGAATATTTATTTATGGGGTTGCAAAACTTTAATCTTGTGGCCCCTTTGGAGGGATCTGGATCCTGAGACCCGCATTGATCACTCAAAACACTTTGCATTAATGCTCAGTTCGGAGCAATCCGGTGAGCTTCATAGCAGAGCTTGTAGCAAAAGGTTTGCATGCGTCGTCTCCTTACCTAGGAGCTGGTCTTCCCTAGTAGACCAGAGAAATGGCCGGTACCCTAAGAAATTAGCGCTAAATTGTAGAGTTAAAAATCCCTCCATTTTTAAGAATGGAGAGGATTTTTAATAAGAGGTAAATTGCAAAGTTGCCTGTTTTTCCAAGCACAGTCTTCTCCCTGCTGTTTTGAGACTAGTGACAGCCTTAGGACTGGAGCCTAGCATCTCAATTTAGATTCCTCATTTAAGCGGAGTTTCCTCTGGCGTCTCATGAGTTAATTTCAGGTTTTGTTGCCAGTAGCTCTGTGCAGGGCTGGTCAGCTGTAGCTGCTTTGGGTCCATGCCCATTTAGGTTTAAATACTGGAGTTATCCCAGCAGTCCTTGCTGCTGCTACAATTCATTTCTACTCTGGCCACCCTGGTGGAAGGAGCTGCTGAGGTTTGGTCTTGTGCCCATCTATCTGCTACTTTAGTCTGTCTGCTGCTGTGACATTTGGTGTTTGTATCCTCTTTATTCCACCGTCTGTATTTCCTTTCCCTCCGTTTTTATTAGTGTAGTGGCGAGTCTAGTGTACTCGTTGGCCTACTCACTAGGCAGGGTGAGGTTAGGGCCAGTGGAGAGTGCAAGGTATCCTGCTCGCCGACAGGTAGAAAGAACCTGTATAGGGATGCTAGGGAGCTCAGGAGTCAGCATGAGGTGAGTTCATGAGGTGCCCGCTCACCCCTCTCTCTAGCGGCAAGGACCTTCATTGTATCGTGACCCTTGTTTTCCCCCCTTTTGTTGGTGGTGTTTTTGTAGTGCGTCAGACACCCATCGGTCTGAACGCATGTGTCATGCGTTCCATGTGGACATCTGGAACGCTCTACCTCAGCATATCAGACTCTCCCCTACCGTGGAAAGCTTCAAGAGGAACCTGAAGACCCACCTCTTCCGACAAGCCTACAACCTACAATAACCCTCAGTCCAGTAGACCACTGCGCAACCAGCTCTGTCCTCACCTATTGTACCCTCACCCATTCCCTGTAGACTATGAGCCCTCGCGGGCAGGGTCCTCTCTCCTCCTATACCAGTATGTTTTGTACTGTTAATGATTGTTGTAGGTATACCCTCTTTCACTTGTAAAGCGCCTTGGAATAAATGGCGCTATAATAATAATAATTTCCTACTCCATGTGTGACATTTTACCCCATTCAAAAAGTTGACTCAACCCCTTTAAATTTGTGAATTCTACAGTGAAAAACTTTCTGTAAATTACTTCTCTTTTTTTTTTCAGGTTCTTGAAAGACTTTTTCAAAAAGGATTTCACGTGGCAGCCTCCTGTGGGGGTGGCGTTGACTCCTCGCAGTTTAGCGAATATGTACTGTGCCGAGAGGATAGAAGGGCGCAGCCGAACACAATGAGGATAAAACAGGAGCCTCTGGACTGATGGTTGCTGAAATCTCTTTGCCGCCATTGAAGTGTTCACTAGTCCTTGACGTCAAGAACCTCAGGACCTGCAAACCAGTATTATTAGACTTCATATAACTTTTTGTTGCCAGTTTGTGATATTTTTGAAAGGTAACTTTTTGACATAGCCAAGTGAGCAGCCCCGGTTCTCTCCGTGGAGGAGGCCCCTCGTCAATGCAAGTTCATCTCAACAGCTGTGCTGTAAAAACCGCAACCTCGGTAACGTGGATCCGTTTACCCGTTTCGGATTGCTGCAATGTGACTAAGTGGCCAATCAAAAAAAAAAACGAAACATTCGTCTGGTATAGTCCAATGAACACGTCCCCGATAATGAAGATATTACTGGCACACGGAATAAGCTGCATTGTCTTTTTATAGATTTTATGTGTCATGCAGATTGCGCGTCGCAATCATCTGATTATTCCAGCGTCTGTTCCCTTTGAAATGAGAGAAGGGATTACTTTTATAGCTTCTCAGATGGAGAATGTGGATGTATAGAACTAAGCAACAATAAAAAAGGTTTGATAAATGCAAAACTGAAGACCAGCCAAAAGCCGACACAGAACTTTGGGTCGTCCTTACAAATAATAAATAAATAAAATTAAAAACTGAATTTTATGTAGGGATTTCATCGGGAGATATAATTGTCATTGTTGACCTTTTGCAACATTTTGGGTTGTCCTTAAAAATAAATAAAATTGGAATTTTATGTAGGGATTTCACCAGAAGATAATTGTCATTTTTGACCTTTTGCAAGATTTTGGGTTGTACTTAAACCCCCCCCCCCCCCAAAAAAAACCCTGAATTTTGGGATTTTATGTAGGGATTGCACCAGAAGATATTATTGTCATTTTTGACCTTTTATGAACATGTGAAAAGTTAATATGGAGATGTGATACTTTTCTATTCACTAAAAGACTGTTTCCACAATTCGGGGTGCATTAGTCAGAATCCTATGGCCCTACCACAGTGGAAGGGAATTGTTCGGGAGGCGATGGAGAATATGGATTTATTAATTTATGATTTATTTCTTATCCAGATTAGGGACTATGGATCGAATTCCAGCAGAATTATCACAAATTCCCTATTTTGGTAGGATTAATAAAATCAAAATCCCTGATTTTTAATAAAAAGTTTTCGCTACGTGTACATTGTGTAGACATGTTTGCCTTTAACGATCAAGACAAATCATTTTACAAGTGGGCATCTTTCTAATAATATTATAGTGGGTACAGTGAGCCGCCCCTGAAATGTCTTGGGGGGAGGTTGTAAATCATCATATAATACTATCCAAATTTTGTATTTTTTTTTTTTATTTTTTGCAAGAAGAATAATGTATCTATTTGTATTTTTTTTGCTATTTGTATTTTTTTTTTGCAAGAAGAATAATGTATCCAGTTGCATTTTTTTTTGCTAGAAGAATAATTATCTAGTTACATTTTTTTGCAAGAAGATAATGAATCCAGTCACATTTTTTTCTAGAAGAATAATGTATCTAGTTGCATTTTTTTGCAAGAGGAATAATGGATCTGTTTACATTTTTTTTGCAAGAATAATGGATTTAGTTGCAATTTCTTTGCAAGAAGATTAATGTATCCCGTTGCATTTTTTTTATTGCAAGAATAATAATGTATCCCGTTGCATTTTGTTTTTGCAAGAATAATGTATCCAGTTGCTTTTTTTGTTTGATTGTTTTTTGCTAGAAGAATAATGTATCTAGTTGCATTTTTTGCAAGAAGAATAATGTATCTAGTTGCATTTTTTTTCTACAAGAAGAATAATGTATCTAGTTGCATTTTTTGCAAGAAGAATAATGTATCTAGTTGCAATTTTTTTTTTTTGCAACAAGAATAATGTATCTAGTTGCAATTTTTTTTGCAAGAAGAATAATATATCTAGTTGCATTTTTTACAAGAATAATGTATCTAGTTGCATTTTTTTTGCTAGAAGAATAATGTATCTAGTTGCATTTTTTTCCTGCAAGAATAATGTATCTAGTTGCATTTTTTGCAAGAAGAATAATGTATCTAGTTGCATTTTTTGCAAGAAGACTAATGTATCTAGTTGGATTTTTTGCAAGAAGAATAATATATCTAGTTGCATTTTTTGCAAGAAGAATAATATATCTAGTTGCATTTTTTTTTAAAGAATAATGTATCTAGTTGCATTTTTGCAAGAAGAATAATGTATCTAGTTGCATTTTTTTTAAAGAATAATGTATCTAGTTGCATTTTTGCAAGAAGAATAATATATCTAGTTGCATTTTTTTAAAGAATAATGTATCTAGTTGCATTTTTTGAAAGAAAAATGTATCTAGTTTCCTTCTTTTTTGCAAAAAGAATAATGTATCTATTTACAAATTTTATTTACAATTTTTTTTTGCAAGAAGAATAATGTATCTATTTGCATTTTTTTTTGCAAGAAGAATAATGTATCTTTTTGAAATTTTGCAGTCCATGCTCCGTTGGGGATCAATATGGCACATATGCACATTGTACACCCTCAAATAGCACTTTTGGATATTGTTGGTGGAATTGCACCAGTAGACCACTTCTGATTTGGTGACAGTCACCCTTTGTGAAATACAGTACATATTTTATATGTAAGCTTTTAGATTTCATTTTGCCATGTTTTTCAGGTTTTTTGGTGATATTTACACCTTTCTTTCCCTTTGACTTCCACTGGCATATGGCGACGGTTGTCATTTATCAGAAGATATAAATAGCTTTTTTTTTTTTTTTTTTGCTATATCAGATGATTTGGTCCCAATGAATGATGGTCGTGCTAATGATTTTTTTTTCCCCACCGCGGCTACCCCTCGTCAGTTTCACTGCTGGTAGCCTCACTAGTCACACCCCGTGCCACATACTATGTACAAAGCCTGAGTACGGACTGTCCAGAGGATTAAGAAGGGTTACGATGTATCAGTGTTTCTTAGTGAAGGATTTTGAAGTGTGGGGTTATAGCTTCCACTAAAAAAAATAACACTATATAAATTATACAAAAAAGCCCGGGTAAGCGATCCTAAAAAAAAATAAATCAGCATTTTTATATCTGTACGAGTCCGGTGCTGCATTCAGACCTGTATATAAATTATATGTAGAATTGTATATTATACATTATTGTAAAAAACAAAACAACAAAAAAAAAAACTATTGTCATGTACTTGTGTATACATATTTCTAATATAGTAATTCATGCCATAAACATTTCTGTATAGTAAATGATAAAAAAACAAAAAAACAATCTCAATTCTTTCATTTATTTTGGTGTTTTTATTTAGCGGGAAGCAGTTTTGTGTGGATGCCATTCTCAGAATTCGGACATCGATTCTTTAGATTGCTGCCTTTATCGCTTGATTCTGTTTTTGGTTTTCCAGACTATATATAAATGCTACTACAGGACCAACGTGTGATACTCAACCACAGGGTGTCGCTAGACATGCCAGTGGAGGAGAGGTATGGTGTTGAACACTGGGTGTCGCTACCGTAGATACACTGGTGGAGTAGTCAGAACAAGCCAAAGGTCAGAAGCCAGGAAGACACGTCAGTAGCAAAGGGGAGAGAGTGGAGCCGATGTCAGGATACAAGCCGGGGGGTCTGGAAGCCAGGAATACACCTAAGGTACAGAGGGTGAGAGTGGAGCTGAGGTCAGAATACAGGCCGGAGTCAGGAGCCAGGAAGACATGTAAGGTACAGAGGGCGAGAGTGGAGCCAAGGTCAGAATACAGGCTGGGGTCAGAAGCCAGAAAGATACGTAAAGTACAGAAGGCGAGAGTGGAGCCAAGGTCAGAATTCAGGCCGGGGTCAGGAGCCAGGAAGACATGTAACGTACAGCAGGAGAGAGCGGAGCAGAGGTCAGAATATAGGCCGGGGTCAGGAGCCAGGAAAACATGTAATGTACAGCAGGAAAGAGCGGAGCCGAGGTCAAAATACAGGCCGGGGTCAGAAGCCAGGAAAACATGTAACGTACAGCAGGAGAGAGCAGAGCCGAGGTCAGAATACAGGCCGAAGTCAGGAGCCAGGAAGACACGTTGGGTACAGAGGGCGAGAGCGAAGTTAAGGTCAGAATACAAGCCGAGGTCAGGAGCCAGAAAGACATGTAAGGTACAGCGGGAAAGAGCAGAGCCGAGGTCAGTATACAAGCCGGGGTTCAAGGAGTCGAGTCAGGGTCAGGGAGACAGGTGGTGGAGGGTACTAAGATAGAGGTAACAGGACAAGATCAGAAAAGTCACTTATGGGAGCCAGTAACTGCTACTGCAATACAGGAACTATCACTGGTGGCGTTCCAGATAAAGCAGAGCAATCACCTGGAACGAGGCACTAACGAATATGCCCCTCCCACTGGGCCCAGAACCGGAACATACAATCCGCAGGAGAAAACACAAAGCACGCATCGGCTCTGCAAGAGAGCAGAACCATAAATAAGAATCATGACACAACAGCAAAAAATTTTCAAAACTGCTTTTAGGGTATGTTTACACAGGGCTTTTTTGTCAAGTTTTTGCTGCGTTTTTTAGCTGCAGATTTGCCTTGGTTTTATACAAATCATTCTAACAAAAAGCTGCTTTTTACAGTCCCAGCAAAGTCTGTGATTTCTGAAATCTCATGCACACAAACACCTGCAGATTTTTTCCTGACTGTTTTGTCAAATACCTGCGTTTTTGCTGCTGCTTTCAAAGAATGAGCATGTCAATTCTTTGCAACGTTTTTGTAATGTTTTTTCATTGATACAACCCAATTTGTAGAAAAAAAATGCAGCAAATCTGTGCCAAAAACACCACTAAAACCAGCACCAAAGACACAGATGACTCAAAGGAGATTTCCTGCCATGAGATCAGGTTTTGGTCAGGAAAACAAAAACGCACCTAAAAAGCTCTGTGTGAACATAGCCTAAAGAAGGAGCATTCCCTGAAGCGGTTTCCACTAGAAAAATCATCATTTTTGACAACTTTGAGAAATAAAAAATTGTGTACGCATGCTGTAAATTTGCCAACATTGAATCCAAAACTTGGCGAAGTTGATTTCCCTAGTGGCTGCTGAATCCGGTCAAAATTTACAAATCAGCGATACTAGATACTAACCATACTTATAGCAGCTGGAATAACCCGTTACCAACTGCAGCTAAGGTGTCACTCGCCTGTTAGAAGGCAGGACTGCCATCAAGGGTACAAAGATGAGCACTCTGTAATGCCAAGACATATGGAACAATGAGTATAGGAATATAGACATGCATTACTGCTATGAAAAACATAAAATTTGAGATACTTCGCACACAAAAATGGCCAGTTGTATGTGAGCCCAACAGCCAACGGCAAGGTGACCTCTTTTTGTTGCCTTGTCGTTGGCCAGTTTTATGTGAACCCAACAGCCAACCCCTTTTTGTTGCTTTACCGTTGGCCAGTTTTATGTGAGCCCAACAGCCAACCCCTTTTTGATGCTTTGCCGTTGGCCAGTTTTATGTGAGCCCAACAGCCAACCCCTTTTTGATGCTTTGCCGTTGGCCAGTTTTATGTGAGCACAACAGCCAACCCCTTTTTGTTGCTTTGCCGTTGGCCAGTTTTATGTGAGCCCAACACCCAACGGAAAGGCAACAAAAAGAGGTTGCCTTGTCGTTGGCCAGTTTTAGGTGAGCCCAACGGAAGGCAACCTCTTTTTGTTGGGTCCCTTCCTACTCTAAAGTCTCCCTTTGGGTTAAAAAAAACTAACACTTATGGGCGGACAGGAACCTTGCCATGAAGGGTACAATAAGTTTAGGTCTGTGTGTTTACCATAGTTTCTTATGCGGAGATTAATATTTTTTCTGATGCTGTGTTAACATTTATTACTAAACAAGTGCAGACTTGTGACATGGTCTCTGAGGTCAGAGTTTTAGTGGTTCACCGTACAGGATCAGAGATGACCTCTTTATAGCTCGGTTCACACGATCCTATTTTCTGCATCTGACAGACAGTCCCATAATGCTAATCAGACTCTGATCCGAGTTTCACCAGGGTTTGATCAGAGCGGGATCCGTTTTTCTCTGATGTGAAAAAATGTTTCCCCACCTTCTCCAGTCTGTCAATCTGCCAAAGTTGGAGCGCGCTCGGATGTCATTGGATTTTTTTCACAGATCCATTGCTTTGCATGGCTGAGGTCGATCCGATTTACGGAGGCAAATTGTGCATGATGTAAGGAAAAACTGGACAAGAAATAAAATTGGCCAGAGTGCAATCCAATGTTTTGCCGGATTGCACTCCAACCAAAAAATATGGTCATCTGCACAAGTCTTCCGGGGAAGGATTAATTGCATGAAGGTTCCGAAGTGCTTATTACTTATTATGCTTGCTTATATAGCGCTGACATATTCTGCAGAGATTGCAATCAGTCACGGACCCCATTGGGGCTCACAATCTAAATTTGCTATTAATATGTCTTTTGGAGTATTGAGTGAAACCAGAGAACGCAGAGGAAACCCTTAAAACATGGGGAAAACATGAACTCCAAACAGACGATTTAAACCCAAGAAGAACCCAGTGCAGCCAAGGATACAGGGTTGCAAACTGGACAATATGGTCTCCCAGCCTATATACTGTACTGATAACATTTCTGACACACAGAGATTTTTTCAAACTTCACCGACTGTCATGGTGGCGTTGAGCTCTGTTCAGACTACAGATTCTGACACTCCTCCCGATAACGTCTCTGCTGTCTGTGATCTACGCAGGCAGGCTCGGGCATCGACCTGCAGAGGGGTAACTCAGAGGCAGGCTAGCAAGAGTTAATCTCTGCTAGTCTGCTTGTTAGTCTTCTTTGATCATATGTTTTGAGGGAGCCAATCACATCTGTTCCTCACTTATGCTGGCTAGATCCTTCCACCTATGCCAGCTATACTTTATCTTATGTGGTCTGGTGAGGTGCTGTGATCCAGTCTATCTGGTGATTTTGGTGCTTGTTGCTGAGTGTCGTTGTGGAGTCAACCCTTGTTGCCTTAATTTTGTTACCTTCCTGCTCTTACTTTTCTTTTGAGTCTTTCATTGTCTATTCCTGTATGTGTGCAGTGTGTCAGAGGTTTAGTTTTCCCTTGTCTGATTTTTTCTGTTTTCCATCACACTTTTGCCCTGTCCTTCCTGGTAGTAGGGGGGGGTATCAGAATAGTACTAGTCAGGAGCATAGCCAGATATGGGACTCAGGCTTCTCCACCATCAGAAGTAACCCTAAACTTAGCCTTTTTTTTGTATACCTTCCTGCTCTTACTTTTCTCCTGACTCTTTCATTGTCTATTCATGTATGTGTGCAGGGTATCAGAGATTTAGTTTTCCCTTGTATGTCTTTATCTGATTTCCATCACACTTCTGCCTTCCTTCCTGATAGGAGGGGGTATCAGAGTAGTACTGGTCAGGAGCATAGCCAGGCATGAGACTAAGGCTTCTCCACCATCAGAAGTAACCCTGAGCTTAGCCTTTTTTTTATTACCTTCCTGCTCTTACTTTTCTCTTGAGTCTTTCATTATCTATTCTTATATGTGTGCAGTGTGTCAGAGGTTTAGGTTTCCCTTGTCTGTCTTTATTTGTTTTCAAACACACTTCTGCTCTGTTCTTCTTGGTAGGAGGGGGGTATCAGCATAGTACTGGTCAGGAGCATAGCCAGACATGGGACTCAGGCTTCTCCACCATCAGAAGTAACCCTGACCTTAGCATTTTTATTGTTACCTTTCTGCTCTTACTTTTTCTCCACAGTTTTTCATGGTCTATTCCTGTATGTGTGCAGTGTGTCAGAGGTTTAGTTTTCCCTTGTCTGTCTTTATCTGTTTTACATCAAACTTCTGCCCTGTCCTTCCTGATAGGAGTGGAATATCAGAGTAGTACTGGTCAGGAGCATAGCCAGGCATGAGACTCAGGCATCTTCACCATCAGTAGTAATTAATCAAAAATCTCATATTATTATAGTCATTTCAAAACTCAATTAGGCTCAAAAAACTTCCTATAGGATAACAAATCCAGAATAATAAATTACTTCAAGAAAATATAATTTGTGGAAAAATACTTTATTTTCTTTAAAATTTAATTTTTATTGACAATTAGATTAAAAAACAGCTAAATAAATAAAATTTCATGGAGCCTCCAATGCAAAAAGCACACACAAAAGGCAACTGGGATGGTAGGCAGATGATAACACCCTAAGGCACGCCAAAAAATGGCAAACCACAGCTATACGCTATTTGCTGCTAGTGATACCTAGTATTATATGGGTAACTAGGGTGTCAATACACACAATAGTATAGTGATTAGAATAATACACAAATGAATAACCCACCAGGGATACTGCCTGACGAAAAATCACTAGCATCTAAATTCCTGCCATACTAATAGTGCAAATGCTCTAATAGATGAATCCAGACTGCATACCTGAACGTGATCATTTGGTAGTATTCACTGTCTGCTCGCCTCTAAAGCCCGACGCGCGTTTCGTACACATGACTTCTTCAGGGGGTACCATGAGTAGTAACCCTGAAGTTAGGGATAGGCTAAGGTTCCACTACAGTGACGGACAGCATATGAGCCCCTGCTATTTGAAGAGTTGTCTGATCTACAATATCCATTTTAAAAATGCTTTCAAGTCCATTATCTACTGCTGAGATGATAAACCCTGGTGTGATAACACTGGAAGAGCACCAGAGACCAGCATCCTTCATTTTTAGCCAGGAGGTGAGCAACAACAAACAACAGGGCAGAAAAAATGATTTATTTGGGAGTTTGACAGTCTGAAAGTTGCATTAAAAAGATACTTCTTTGGGTTCCCCCTTGTTGCATCCAGTACACAATTGTTAGTACTTACAATGGTCCAAGCAAAGACTATAATGGATCGTACATGAATCCACTTGGGCCACCTCTGCCTCGCTGGCACACATGGTAAGGAGAACTCTCGCAGCCCCCGTGTGCGTACAATTGCTCCCCATTAAGTAGGGAATATATTGTTTTTACGGTATTTTATGGAGACAGCAAAGAGCAAATAGATGTACTGCTTTCCTCCCAAAAGTTAATATTTTATTGACAAGACAAGCGTGACATTATTGAGACGTGTCATTTTCATATTTAGCGTAGATCCTAAAAGCATTTCTAAAATACAATCGTCATAATTTTCTTTAATCTATTCACAATTACACGGTAATAACCGGAGCTTTACTATAGACAGCAGGGACGAGGTGTCAATCTAAGGAGGATAAAAACGTATGTTTGGATTCTTTTGCAGGGTGTGGATGGAAACATGCCTACAAGATCTCATCTATATCCCCGCTATAGTTTGATGCCGAGGGATTTTCCTTGTCTAGATACAATGTTTTAGCCTATAAAGTTTACCCTCAGGGGTTCTATATAAAACGGCTTTATTAAGGTTTGGAGATTTGTGTCTAACTATTCAAGTATAAAAGAAAAAGTTACATAAATATATAAACAACTAATAACAGGTATAAATATGAACATATATCAGTTATATTCTTGTACATAGGGGCAGTATTATAGTAGTTATATTCTTGTACATAGGGGCAGTATTATAGTAGTTATATTCTTGTACATAGGGGCAGTATTATAGTAGTTATATTCTTGTACATAGGGGCAGTATTATAGTAGTTATATTCTTGTACATAGGGGCAGTATTATAGTAGTTATATTCTTGTACATAGGGGCAGTATTATAGTAGTTATATTCTTGTATATAGGGGCAGTATTATACTAGTTATATTCTTGTACATAGGGGCAGTATTATAGTAGTTATATTCTTGTACATAGGGGCAGTATTATAGTAGTTATATTCTTGTACATAGGGGAAGTATTATAGTAGTTATATTCTTGTACATAGGGGAAGTATTATAGTAGTTATATTCTTGTACATAGGGGCAGTATTATAGTAGTTATATTCTTGTACATAGGGGCAGTATTATAGTAGTTATATTCTTGTACATAGGGGCAGTATTATAGTAGTTATATTCTTGTACATAGTAGCAGTATTATAGTAGTTATATTCTTGTATATAGGGGCAGTATTATAGTAGTTATATTCTTGTACATAGGGGCAGTATTATAGTAGTTATATTCTTGTACATAGAGGCAGTATTAAAGTAGTTATATTTTTGTACATAGGAGCCGTATTATAGTAGTTATATTCTTGTACATGGGGCAGTATTATAGTAGTTATATTCTTGTACATAGGAGCCGTATTATAGTAGTTATATTCTTGTACATAGGAGCCGTATTATAGTAGTTATATTCTTGTACATGGGGCAGTATTATAGTAGTTATATTCTTGTACATAGGGGCAGTATTATAGTAGTTATATTCTTGTACATAGTAGGCAGTATTATAGTAGTTATATTCTTGTACATAGGGGCAGTATTATAGTAGTTATATTCTTGTACATAGGGGCAGTATTATAGTAGTTATATTCTTGTACATAGGGGCAGTATTATAGTAGTTATATTCTTGTACATAGGGGCAGTATTATAGTAGTTATATTCTTGTACATAGAGGCAGTATTAAAGTAGTTATATTTTTGTACATAGGAGCCGTATTATAGTAGTTATATTCTTGTACATGGGGCAGTATTATAGTAGTTATATTCTTGTACATAGGGGCAGTATTATAGTAGTTATATTCTTGTACATAGGGGCAGTATTATAGTAGTTATATTCTTGTACATAGGGGCAGTATTATAGTAGTTATATTCTTGTACATAGGGGCAGTATTATAGTAGTTATATTCTTGTACATAGGGGCAGTATTATAGTAGTTATATTCTTGTACATAGTGGCAGTATTATAGTAGTTATATTCTTGTATATAGGGGCAGTATTATAGTAGTTATATTCTTGTACATAGGGGCAGTATTATAGTAGTTATATTCTTGTACATAGAGGCAGTATTAAAGTAGTTATATTTTTGTACATAGGAGCCGTATTATAGTAGTTATATTCTTGTACATGGGGCAGTATTATAGTAGTTATATTCTTGTACATAGGGGCAGTATTATAGTAGTTATATTCTTGTACATAGTAGGCAGTATTATAGTAGTTATATTCTTGTACATAGGGGCAGTATTATAGTAGTTATATTCTTGTACATAGGGGCAGTATTATAGTAGTTATATTCTTGTACATAGGGGCAGTATTATAGTAGTTATATTCTTGTACATAGGGGCAGTATTATAGTAGTTATATTCTTGTACATAGGGGCAGTATTATAGTAGTTATATTCTTGTACATAGTAGCAGTATTATAGTAGTTATATTCTTGTACATAGGGGCAGTATTATAGTAGTTATATTCTTGTACATAGTAGCAGTATTATAGTAGTTATATTCTTGTATATAGGGGCAGTATTATAGTAGTTATATTCTTGTACATAGGGGCAGTATTATAGTAGTTATATTCTTGTACATAGGGGCAGTATTATAGTAGTTATATTCTTGTACATAGTAGGCAGCATTATAGTAGTTATATTCTTGTACATAGGGGCAGTATTATAGTAGTTATATTCTTGTACATAGGGGCAGTATTATAGTAGTTATATTATTGTACATAGGGGCAGTATTATAGTAGTTATATTCTTGTACATAGGGGCAGTATTATAGTAGTTATATTCTTGTACATAGGGGCAGTATTATAGTAGTTATATTCTTGTACATAGTAGCAGTATTATAGTAGTTATATTCTTGTACATAGGGGCAGTATTATAGTAGTTATATTCTTGTACATAGTAGGCAGCATTATAGTAGTTATATTCTTGTACATAGGGGCAGTATTATAGTAGTTATATTCTTGTACATAGGGGCAGTATTATAGTAGTAATATTCTTGTACATAGGGACAGTATTATAGTAGTTATATTCTTGTACATAGGCGGCAGTATTATAGTATTTATATTCTTGTACATAGGGGCAGTATTATAGTAGTTATATTCTTGTACATAGAGGCAGTATTATAGTAGTTATATTCTTGTACATATGAGCAGTATTATAGTAGTTATATTCTTGTACATAGAGGCAGTATTATAGTAGTTATATTCTTGCACATAGGAGCAGTATTATAGTAGTTATATTCTTGTACATAGTAGCAGTATTATAGTAGTTATATTCTTGTACATAGTAGCAGTATTATAGCAGTTATATTCTTGTATATAGGGGCAGTATTATAGTAGTTATATTCTTGTACATAGTAGCAGTATTATAGCAGTTATATTCTTGTATATAGGGGCAGTATTATAGTAGTTACGTATATTCTTGTAGTTATATTCTTGTACATAGTAAGCAGTATTATAGTAGTTATATTCTTGTACATAGTAAGCAGTATTATAGTAGTTATATTCTTATACATAGGGGGCAGTATTATAGTAGTTATATTCTTGTACATAGTAGCAGTGTTATAGTAGTTATATTCTTGTACATAGTAGCAGTATTATAGCAGTTATATTCTTGTATATAGGGGCAGTATTATAGTAGTTATATTCTTGTACATAGAGGCAGTATTAAAGTAGTTATATTTTTGTACATAGGAGCCGTATTATAGTAGTTATATTCTTGTACATGGGGCAGTATTATAGTAGTTATATTATTGTACATAGGGGCAGTATTATAGTAGTTATATTCTTGTACATAGGGGCAGTATTATAGTAGTTATATTCTTGTACATAGGGGCAGTATTATAGTAGTTATATTCTTGTACATAGGGGCAGTATTATAGTAGTTATATTCTTGTACATAGTAGGCAGTATTATAGTAGTTATATTCTTGTACATAGGGGCAGTATTATAGTAGTTATATTCTTGTACATAGGGACAGTATTATAGTAGTTATATTTTTGTACATAGGGGCAGTATTATAGTAGTTATATTCTTGCACATCGGAGCAGTATTATAGTAGTTATATTCTTGTACATAGAGGCAGTATTAAAGTAGTTATATTTTTGTACATATAAGCCGTATTATAGTACTTATATTCTTGTACATAGGGGGCAGTATTATAGTAGTTATATTCTTGTACATAGGGGGCAGTATTATAGTAGTTATATTCTTGTACGTGGGGCAGTATTATAGTAGTAATATTCTTGTACATAGGGGCAGTATTATAGTAGTTATATTCTTGTACATAGGGAGCAGTATTATAGTAGTTATATTCTTGTACATAGTAGGCAGTATTATAGTAGTTATATTCTTGTATATAGAGGGCAGTATTATAGTAGTTATATTCTTGTACATGGGGCAGTATTATAGTAGTTATATTCTTGTACATAGGGGCAGTATTATAGTAGTTATATTGTTGTACATAGGAGCAGTATTATAGTAGTTATATTCTTGTACATAGGAGCAGTATTATAGTAGTTATATTCTTGTACATATGGGGCCGTATTATAGTAGTTATATTCTTGTACATAGTGGATGGTATTATTGTAGTTATATTCTTGTACATAGAAGCAGTATTATAGTAGTTATATTCTTGTACATAGGGGCAGTATTTTAGTAGTTATATTCTTGTACATAGGAGCAGTATTATAGTAGTTATATTCTTGTACATAGGAACAGTATTATAGTAGTTATATTCTTGTACATAGGGGGCAGTATTATAGTAGTTATATTCTTGTACATAGGAGCAGTATTATAGTAGTTATATTCTTGTACATAGGGGCAGTATTATAGTAGTTATATTCTTGTACATAGGGGGCAGTATTATAGTAGTTATATTCTTGTACATAGGGGCAGTATTGTAGTAGTTATATTCATGTACATAGAGGCAGTATTATAGTAGCTATATTCTTGTACATAGGGGCAATATTTTAGTAGTTATATTCTTGTACATAGGAGCAGTATTATAGTAGTTATATTCTTGTACATAGGGAGCAGTATTATAGTAGTTATATTCTTGTACATAGGGGCAGTATTATAGTAGTTATATTTTTGTACATAGGAGGCAGTAATATAGTAGTTATATTCTTGTACATAGGGACAGTATTATAGTAGTTATATTCTTGTACATAGGGGCAGTATTTTAGTAGTTATATTCTTGTACATAGGAGCAGTATTATAGTAGTTATATTCTTGTACATAGGGGCAGTATTATAGTAGTTATATTTTTGTACATAGGAGGCAGTAATATAGTAGTTAAATTCTTGGAAGTAGAGACAGCCACTTGTGGGAAAAATAATACTTTTCACAATTACATTTATATCATAGTGATGGGAACCAAAATAGCATTGAGTTGTGATGACATACACTACAGTTCAAAAGTTTCAGGATTTGTCTTTTCCATGACAAATCCTATTTTTATTTATCAGATGAGTTGCATAATGAATAGAGAATATCGTCCAGACATTGATGAGGTTAGAAATAATGATTTTTACTTGAAATAATATTTTTCTCCTTCAGACTTTGCTTTCGGCACAGAATGCTCCTTTGCACAATTCCATCTTTGCAGACCATTCTAGCTGTTAATTTGCGGAGGTAATCTGGAGACAAATGTAACCCCATGCTTCACCCCTCCCACAAGGTGGATTGGCTTGATGGGCACTTTTTGCTCCCACAACAGCTCTATAGGGTTGAGGTCTGGTGACTGGGCTGCCACTCCATTACAGATAGATACCAGCTGCTGCTTCTTCCCTAAATAATTCATGCATAATTTGGGCTTTGGGTCATTGTCCTGTTGTAGGATGAAATTGGCTCCAATCAAGCGCTGTCCACAGGGTATGGCATGGGCGTTACAAAATGGAGTGATAGCCTTCCTTATTCAAAATCCCTTTTACCTTGTACAAATCTCCCACTTTACCAGCACCAAAAAAAACCCAGACCATTACATTACCTCCACCATGCTTGACAGATGGTGTCAGGTAGTCTTCCAGCATCTTTTCAGTTGTTCTGTGTCTCAAAAATGTTTTTTTGTGTGATCCAAACACTTTGAACTTCGATTCGTCTGTCCATAAAACTTTTTTTCCGATCTTTCTCTGTCCAATGTCTGTGTTCTTTTGCCCATATTAATCTTTTCCTTTTATTGGCCTGTCTCAGATATGGCTTTTTCTTTGCCTCTGCCCTGAAGGCCGGCATCCCGGAGTCGCCTCTTCACTGTAGACGTTGACACTGGTGTTTTGCGGGTACTATGTAATGAAGCTGCCAGTTGAGGACCTGTGAGGCATGGATTTCTCACACTAGAGACTGTAATGTACTTGTCTTGTTGCTCAGTTGTGCATCGCGGCCTCCCACTCCTCTGTCTACTCTGGTTACAGCCTGTTTGTGCTCTCCTCTGAAGGGAGTAGTACACACCGCTGTAGGAAATCTTTAGTTTTTTGGCAATTTCTCTCATGGAATATCCTTCATTTCTAAGAACAAGAATAGACTGTCAAGTTTCACATGATAGTTCTCTTTTTCTGACCATTTGAGAGTTTAATGGAACCAACAAATGTAATGCTCCAGATTCTCAACTAGCTCAAAGGAAGGTCAGTTTTATAGCTTCTCTAATCAGCAAAACTGTTTTCAGCTGTGCTAACATACTTGCACAAGGAATTTCTAAACATCCATTAGCCTAACACAGCACACACAATGTACCATTAGAAAACAGGAGTGGTGGTTGTTGGAAATTGGCCTCTATATACCTATGTAGATATTGCATTAAAAAACAGACGTTTGCAGCGAGAATAGTCATTAACCACATTAACATTGTATAGAGGGGATTTCTGTTTAACTTAATGTTAGCTTCATTGAAAAAAATGTGCTTTTCTTTCAAAAATAAGGAAATATTTAAGTGACCCTAAACTTTTGAACTGTAGTGTATAAAACCAACCTTCAGAACTAGAACAAATTCTCCAACCCAAATACAAGCCCTGCACTCGCTCCTGTGCAGCTATGGAATACCCAGCAGTACATGACCAGCTGTGATGAATGGCTTGGCTGTTGTACATGTTACAGACCACATCACTTGCATAGTTTGGAGTCCAATCTTTTTTGCCCTGCAGCAGAACAGACATAAAAGGTGGCTTTCTGCCCCGGGCAATGTTTGACCCATGGCGGGGCCATTTTCTGAGAAAAATAAGCTGCAGGCTCCAGTGCTTATTGTGTGCAGTGAGAAAGCCTCCGGCAAACTAGACATGTTTGTGCTGCTTTCCTTCAAGTCAGATTTTTTTTTTTGACTAAAGGACCCAGTCCCCTTCACATTTACCTATATTGGTGTAGTAGCTAAAAAGGACAGAATTTCCTTTGCCGGAAACCCCTCTACTACATAAGATGGTACCAGCGTTATAAGTGGCACATTGCAGCTACTTTGTTTTTCCTGTTGTCTGTTCGTAAAATGCAAAAAAAGTTATGTTAAATAATATATGCACCATCATATCTTAGACATGGTTTTCTTTTTCATTATTATCCCAGTGCACTGATTTAATTAGGAGCCCCTTTACAGCTCAAGCCATGACAACTATTTCCGCCGACCCTACAAACACATGTATGCTCGGCTTTGCCTGATTTCTCACCAGGTGAGAGAAGTAAACTGCTCCCAGATGCCTCTGCTATGTGCTTATCGTCCAATGAGACAAAAAGGATTGGGCATGTTGAAATCCAACATGTCCAATCCTTCGTCATCTGACCTCTAAAATCAGGGATGAATCGGAAATTACTTGACTGTTTAACCTGCAATGGTCCCTTGATAAATGTTGCTTTTGCAGTTCTTCCAAAAATCACAAAATATTGTGTGTATCCGCACTATAACATGGCGGCAGGTATGTATCATGGTAGTGGTGTAAACCTGGATGTCTGATCTAGTACTTGTAGTGTCAAGAGGCTCATTAGGGTATTCCAGGGATAGCTGGAGAGACGGGTGGGTCTGGCTATCCACATACCTCCACCCATGGGTGTGTCTCATGTTTTAAAATGGAGACTGATTGTTTGACACATGGTCAAGGTGGGGAGACTGAGTTGTCTTAAGGAGTGAATCCTCTGAGAGAAGAGAGGATTAGCTTATCCTGACTGGGACCATGTATGGAGGCTTGTCATACCTCTGCCCATGTGTGTATCTCATGTGTGAAAATGGAGACTGATTGTTTGACACATGGTCATTGTGGAGAGACTGTGTTGTCTCCAGGAAGGAATCCTCAGAGAGAAGAGAGGATTAGCTGATCCTGACCGGGACCATGTATGGAGGCTTGTCATACCTCTGCCCATGGGTGTATCTCATGTGTGAAAATGGAGACTGATTGTTTGACACATGGTCATTGTGGAGAGACTGTGTTGTCTCCAGGAAGGAATCCTCAGAGAGAAGAGAGGATTAGATGATCCTGACCGGGACTATGTATGGAGGCTTGTCATACCTCTGCCCATGGGTGTATCTCATGTGTGAAAATGGAGACTGATTGTTTGACACATGGTCATTGTGGAGAGACTGTGTTGTCTCCAGGAAGGAATCCTCAGAGAGAAGAGAGGATTAGCTGATCCTGACCGGGACCATGTATGGAGGCTTGTCATACCTCTGCCCATGGGTGTATCTCATGTGTGAAAATGGAGACTGATTGTTTGACACATGGTCATTGTGGAGAGACTGTGTTGTCTCCAGGAAGGAATCCTCAGAGAGAAGAGAGGATTAGATGATCCTGACCGGGACTATGTATGGAGGCTTGTCATACCTCTGCCCATGGGTGTATCTCATGTGTGAAAATGGAGACTGATTGTTTGACACATGGTCATTGTGGAGAGACTGTGTTGTCTCCAGGAAGGAATCCTCAGAGAGAAGAGAGGATTAGCTGATCCTGACCGGGACCATGTATGGAGGCTTATCATACCTCTGCCCATGGGTGTATCTCATGTATGAAAATGGAGACTGATTGTTTGACACATGGTCATTGTGGAGAGACTGTGTTGTCTCCAGGAAGGAATCCTCTGAGAGGAGAGAATTAGCTGGTCCTGACCGGGACCATGTATGGAGGCTTGTCATACCTCCGCCTGTGGGTGTGTCTCATGTGCCAAAATGAAGACTGATTGTTTGACACATGGTCAAGGTGGGGGAGACTGAGTTGTCTTAAGGAATGAATCCCCTGAGAGAGAAATTAGCTCATCCTGACCCGGACCATGTATGGAGCTTTGTCAAACCTCCGCCTATGGGTGAGTCTCATGTGTAAAAATTGAGACTGATTGTTTGACACATGGTCAATGTGGAGAGACTGTTGTCTCCAGGAAAGAATCCTCTGAGAGATGAGAGAATTAGCTGGTCCTGACCAGAACCACGTATGGAGGTTTGTCATATCTCCACAAGGTACCTCTGGAGAGAGGTGTGTGTACTGACCAAGGTAAGTGAGTGGAGAGGGAGATAGCTCCACTGGGATACTTCTGAGAAGTGTATCCCATTATGTGTGGACGTACCGTGAGTTAAATGGACTTGAAAACTGCGTTGAGTGCCTTTAAGCCGTAAGAGGCTTCCTACCTTAGAGAGCAAGCACTCCATTTTCAAGTCCATTTAACTCCCAGTACGCGCGCACAGGTTTGGATACACTTCTCAGAAGTATCCCAGTGGAGCTATCTCCCTCTCCCGTCACTGACCCTGGTCAGTACACACACCTCTCTCCATAGGTGCCTTGTGGAGGTATGACAAACCTCCATACACGTTCCCAGTTAGTACCACCTAATCCTCTTTTCTCTCAGAGGATTCCTTCCTGGTGATAACCTCATCACAGCACATACCAGCATTCATTCTATTGAAAAATAGCCAAATGATACCATTGTGAGCATTTGTATAAACTGTAAGGAAATAGTTTTAGGATACTTCAGATAGCAGGAGTGATATATCGAAGAAAAGAATAATAAAGAGTTATTTTTGGTGCGTGATGTCTGTCATTGGGTGGCGCTAGACACTACTTGTGTGCAGTGAATGGTGAGCTAGTCAAACAAGCCGAGGTCGGAAGCCAGGAGGTAACAACAGGACATTGGGAGCAGACAGAGATGAGGACAAGATACAAGGCGAGGTCAGAAGCCAGGAGGTAGTAACAGGACACTGGGAGCAGACAGAGAGAAGGTCAAGACACAAGCTGAGGTCAGAAGCCAGGAAAGACCAACAGGACACTGGGAGCAGACAGAGACGAAGTCAAGATACAAGCCGAGGTCACAAGCCAGGAAGTGAGAGGACACTAGAAGCAGACAGAGACTAGGTCAAGATACAAGCCGAGGGTCAGAATTCCAGGAGTTACAGAATACAGGGAGCAGGCGGGGACATGGTCAGGAGGAGGTCCGAGGTCAAAAGCCAGGAGGTAAAGACAAAAACAGGGAGACAGGCAGAGAAGAATCAACAACAGTTCATAGTCGAGAGCCAAGATCAGATCACTAAACACTACAGGAGCCGAGAGTACTACTATAACTAGGAAGTATAACGGCGACGTTTCCGGGAGAGCATGCTCCCTAATGAAGCAGAGCAGTCACCAAGAATGAGGAGCATCTGCATAGGCACCTACCAGAAACAGCGTGGAACCCAGAACTGAGAGACAACCTGTCCATAGGTGTTCAAGTCAACCAACAGAGCATCCAAATCTGCAAAAAGCTCTGCACAATGGAATAGCAAGTACCGGCTCTGCAGGAGAGCATGGCAGAACATAACACAAGATGCTCCAGGCATTGGACATACCATTGCTGCAACCTGTGCAGCTGCACAGGGGCCTAAGAGGTTATACGGCCACTTCTACCTCCAAAGCAGGTGGACGGCAAAGGGTCCATATATTGTTCTTGCACAGGGGCCCTTTTCTGTCTGCGTCCTCCAGTGGCCTATTAGAATGGTTCAAAATATCATATATTTACTAGCTGGACATCTTTGCAATCAATAGCAAGCAGCTAGTGTAAACGCAATGTCATGAATCGGTTGACAAAGTTTGTGGCAGTTCAGGAGTTAACATGGAAGCTCCTCTTCTCCCTCTTGACATGACGGCTTTGAACAGAATCCACAGCTGAGGCTATTGCTTCTCTGTGACCCAGAGAGACAAGGCGAAAATGATGAAACGGATACACTGTCTCAACTGAAACGAGATGGTGGACTGCAACTTCAAAGCCTTTACAAGACCTGAAACAGGCGAGACCTGATCTTGATAAGTAAAAACATTGAGATTCACTAGGAGACACACAGATCCTCGGGGAACTACAACCTACTGAGATTTTGGTGGATTTAATATTCTCCTGGAGACTTGGATGTAATTTCATGAGGCCCACGCAGTTCACCCTCCATCTCTGCTGTAAGACTTAGGTAATAAATGTTAATCAGAGTCAGACTGGGCGGTAGAGCAATTCGGCAGTAACTGGAGAGACAAACAGGTGCCCCTTTCACCCCATGAAGATAATAATAATAATAAATCTTTATTTTTATATAGCGCTAACATATTCCGTAGCGCTTTACATACATAAGGAACACTGTCCCCATTGGGGCTCACAATCTAAATTCCCTATCAGTATGTTTTTTGGAGTGTGGGAGGAAACCGGAGTACCCGGAGGAAACCTACGCAAACACGGGGAGAACATACAAACTCCTTGCAGATGTTGTCCTTGGTGGGATTCGAACCCAGGACCCCAGCTCTGCAAGACTGCAGTGCTAACCACTGAGCCACCGTGCCGCCCTGATAGATGACAGAAACTATGACTGGATCCTTGTCTAAAACAGATCACATTAACTGCACTTAAAACTTTTACAGCCCAATTATAAAATCTTACAACCTGTCTGGGTTACACCACTGTGCTATGTCACTAATCCTTACTAGACTTGTCAGTTCACTTTGGGAGCTAAATGTAACTACTGCACCCAAATAAACAAATCCGAGAACAGTAACATACCTGCCAACTTTCGCAAATTTACCTGGCAGTTAGTCCTGTGGTGTCCGGCTATAGAAGGTCGCAGCATTTGGCCTTCTATTCCTCCTGCTGTGGTGTAAATGGTATCCTATGTATCTTTTCCACTTGTGATTAATCCCTTTCCTTTTAGGACCCTGCGGATATCCTCACCTTTCAGCTGTTAATCATCATCACTTCCCCTTGCATCTGTAAATACCCAGATTTGAGCTTGGTATTTGCTGGTGATAGAGTTATATTCCTATACAGGCCTTGGATGAAAGAAGTCGGCTTGTATTCGTCTGAAGAAAAACAAGAATGCTATGAGTAAGGGCAACACGTCCGAAACGCGTAAGCGATTCTTAATAACCCCGAGGGGTATGAGGGAATGGCCCCCCTCTTTAGTATAATGAGGTCCTATTTTTAATCGACTGTGGAATAAAGATTGACTTTATATTTCTGGATGTGCTGCTGGAAAAGCTCTTTTTACCCCAGATTTCACCTTGGTATTTGCTCGTGATAGAGTTATATTCCTTTACAGGCCTTGGATGCAAAGCATCAATTTGTATTCATCTGAAGAAACTTTTTTGTTTTGCTGTTCCTGTCCCTGAGTCTTCTAGGAGATATTCGTTCACTTGCACCTGTTTGTGCTCCCTGTGTCTTCTTTAGAGCTTAGTGGGGTTGACTAAGCGCTCATCCCATCCATTCCTTACCTAAGGCCCAGTGCAGGGTCAGCAAGGGCCAGGGTATCTTGCTCGGTGCATAGATGTGAACCTATCTAGTGTGGTCAGGGAAATCAGGGGCCAGTGGAAGGTTTGGTCAGGGGTCACCATCTCCCCCTTCCCTAGACACAAGGTTTCCTTTTCCTGTCGCCGTATGCGTGGTTCGTGACAATATCCCTCCTAAAATATTTCACCTCTCCAAGGCAATTATTCTATACTGTACTGCGCCCAATACAACCAGAGCATGAGAACAAGACAAGTACCCCGACATGATCTGCACCCGCTGTAGAAAGTTACATCAGACTGTGTGTCACTGCCTTTAGGACTTTCCATGCTCACTAATATGCTGATTGTAAGCTTTAATTGTAAAACAAAACCCATTACATTTAGTTTGCAGTAGCACACTGTACGGAAAAGTGCAGTGCTGAAGGTAAAGTTGTACAACTATGGTACCAGTAACCGAGCCATACCAGCAACAGCTTGATAAAGGGTTATTATAACCAGAAATGTTGCACTGACTAACATGCAAGAACTGTCTAATTTTAGGATGTAAAACTTAAGGTACCGATTATTGGGAACAAGCGGTTGTCAATTAACAAGCGAAAGGGCAAAATGCTTGTTCCCTGGATAAAACGGTGACTTCTGTGTATACAAATGGCTACGGGTAGTAACATCACCACTAAGGCACAGTCATGGTGGATGATACTTCTAGTGCAATTTAAAGCTTTTCAGTCAATATATACACCACTTATTAGTTGACTTGTATTGTGGAAGAAAGAAGAGTCTTGGGATTCCAAATCGGTTTTATTAATGCAACGTGTTTCTGTGCTGCAATGACACCTTTCTCATGGTATAAACACCATACGTGGGTTTTCAATACTTGGTTTGTAGAACGGCGCTGGTCCGGCACAGAAAGACGTCAGTATTAATAATGGTCTATTGCTATTGTTACTTTACAATTTTTTTGTAATTCTCTTAATAATAATTATTAATTTATATAGCGCTATTAATTCCATAGCGCTTTACATACAATGCCCTTTATAGAAGTGCTGTCCCAGTACTTGATTCATGCTGCACATTTTTTTGTGTCCACATTGAAAATCTGCAGCATTTCCATTGCATGTACAATTGACTCTCTAAGTATGAAGTGCTTGCTCCCTACCCCTTTGCCCGGATTCTGATCCCCATAGAATTTATATGGGGACCAGTATCTGGCCAGATACCAGGGATCAATCCCCCACTGACCCAGAGTCAGCGGAGGATTGATCTGCGAGTCCTCCCTTCACTAGTGAGAAACGCAGGGAGAAAACGCAAAAAGAATTGACACGCTGCATCTTCAAAATCGCAGCCAAACAAAGATGCACTGTGCGGACAGCAAAATAGAAATCTCACACTTTGTTGGGGGAAGGAAATGCATGCATTTGGGGGCATCTTTGTGACTGCAAAAATGCACCACAAAAGCACCAAACAGGCAGTAAAAGATGCAGTGTGCGGATGAGACCGTATGCTGCGTTGCCACGTGTGTTTTTGCTGCGTCCAAAACACTGTCCTTGTTTTTCCCGCAGCGTAAACTGACCTGTGGCGTGGCTTCTTGAGCCGCAGCATATCAATTTATTGCTGCGGTGCCGCGCGTGTTCTCCGCAGGGAGAAGAGAGAAAAAGACCGCAGCGGCCCGAACCCTGATCGTGGAAAGCTGCGGACTCCTGCAGAGAGCACTCGTGGCCCCGCAGGAGAGGACATGCTGCGCCCAGGATGCAGCATGTCCGGATTGTTGGTACATAGCCTTAAGGGGGCTTTACACGCTGCGATATCGCTAAGGAGATATCGTCGGGGTCACAGTGGTTGTGACGCACATCTGGCCTTGTTAGCGAGATCGCAGCGCGTGACTCCTCTGAGCGACCGTAAACGATCGCAAAAGAGGGAAAAATCGGTGGTCATGGAGAGGTCATTTTGAAACAAAATATCGTTTTCTGCTCAGTAGCGATGTTGTTCGTCGCTTCTGCGGCACCACACATCGCTGTGTGTGACACCGCAGGAACAACAACCATCACCTTACCTCCGTCCACCGGAAAAGAAGGAAGGAAGGAGGTGGGCGGCATGTTCCGGCCGCTCATCTACTCCCCTCCTTTTCTATTGGGCGGCGGTTCAGTGACGCTGCTGTGACGCTGAACGAACCTCCCCCTTAGAAAAGAGGCGGTTCGTCGGTCACAGCGACGTCGCAGAGCAGGTATGTGCGTGTGACGCTGCCGTAGCGAAAATGTTCGCTACGGCTGCGATCACCAAATTTCGCACCAACGACGGGGGGCGGGTACTATCGCTCGCAACATCACTAGCAAACGCTAGCGATGTCGCAGCGTGTAAAGCCTGCTTTACACTACAGGTGTAAAACTTTTTGCAGGCCTGGATCAGGAAAGTTATATGATTGCCTGTGTAGTCACTAAGCCCAGGTTTTCTAGAGGTAAAATGCAACTAAGTAGCGGCTAATTGATGGAATGTTACAATTCAATGACAAAGTTACTTCTCATTCTTTAATAGATGCTGTGGGTAAATCCTGCCACATTTGTCCTCCATGTGCTGCATTCGAGGGTGAGGGGATCATCTTGGATCTTTTCCCCCCTTGTGGTTCAGCCCGCTCTGCATTTACGACTCCACAAAGATGCACTAATTGAAGATGATTGTGCGCAGAGCATTAACAATCAGTATCCTCTGACTGTAAGTGATGAGAAGGATCTTTTTTTTTGCTCTTGTACTTGAAACCTGACACAATAGTCCAGTTTGTGCTGTAACAAAAGCAGAATTTATTCAGTCTTTCCCTGGTGTTTTCCTGAGCTGGAATGTTTAGCCCAAACTAGTTAAGGCAAACCGCCTGGAACCATTCAGATCTGGCATATTCTTGCACGCTACACCCTCTTTGGATGTAATTGCATCCCATTTTCCCCAGGCATTTAAAAAGAAACACGCCCTGCCCCGCAGCTGAACATCAGGAGAGCTTGATTTGCACGAGTATTTACAAGCATCGAAAATACCAACACAATTGCAACATAGGAGAGCGAGGCACACAGAACAATGGCGAGGCCGGTCCCGAATGTCATCTGACTCATATGTCACAGCCATGGGTTTGTTAGCTGACCAGATCACTCCCTGGAGTCCGGAGCGCGGCAGCGTCTGACGTGATGTATATTAATTGCCTCGCTCTATTCTTATGTCTTTATCACTGTGTGCAGAACTTTCTTAAAGGGAATGTCAGATCCGTTCTCACCAATAAACCAACAATAACAAAAAATACATCTTTTTGTGGCCATTGATAGATTGTTTAATTGCTTTCTTTTATCACATATGCAAATGAGGTTGCAAGTCCCCAGTGGCCCGTCTGAAGAAGGCCCGTCTGAAGAAGGCCCATGTGCAGCCGGCCCGTCTGAAGAAGGCCCTTGTGCAGCCGGCCCGTCTGAAGAAGGCCCTTGTGCAGCCGGCCCATCTGAAAAAGGCACTCGTGCAGCCGGCCCGTCTGAAAAAGGCACTCGTGCAGTCGGCCCGTCTGAAAAAGGCAGTTGTGCAGCCGGCCCGTCTGAAGAAGGCACTTGTGCAGCCGGCCCATCTGAAGAAGGCACTTGTGCAGCCGGCCCGTCTGAAGAAGGCACTTGTGCAGCCGGCCCGTCTGAAGAAGGCACTTGTGCAGTCGGCCCGTCTGAAGAAGGCACTTGTGCAGCCGGCCCGTCTGAAGAAGGCACTTGTGCAGCCGGCCCGTCTGAAGAAGGCACTTGTGCAATCGGCCCGTCTGAAGAAGGCAGTTGTGCAGCCGGCCCGTCTGAAAAAGGCACTTGTGCAGCCGGCCCGTCTGAAGAAGGCACTTGTGCAGTCGGCCCGTCTGAAGAAGGCACTTGTGCAGCCGGCCCGTCTGAAGAAGGCACTTGTGCAGCCGGCCCGTCTGAAGAAGGCAGTTGTGCAGCCGGCCCGTCTGAAAAAGGCACTTGTGCAGTCGGCCCGTCTGAAGAAGGCCCATGTGCAGCCGGCCCGTCTGAAGAAGGCACTTGTGCAGCCGGCCTGTCTGAAGAAGGCACTTGTGCAGCCGGCCTGTCTGAAGAAGGCACTTGTGCAGCCGGCCTGTCTGAAGAAGGCACTTGTGCAGCCGGCCCGTCTGAAGAAGGCACTTGTGTAGCCGGCCCGTCTGAAGAAGGCACTTGTGCAGCCGGCCCGTCTGAAGAAGGCACTTGTGCAGCCGGCCTGTCTGAAGAAGGTCTGCAGCCAGCTTATCTGAAGAAGGTCCATGTGCAGCCGGCCCATGTGAAGAAGGCCCATGTGCAGCCGGCCTGTGTGAAGAAGGCCCATGTTCAGCCGGCCCATCTGAAGAAGGCCCATGTGCAGCCGGCCCATCTGAAGAAGGCCCATGTGCAGCCGGCCCATCTGAAGAAGGCCCATGTGCAGCCGGCCCGTCTGAAGAAGGCCCATGTGCAGCCGGCCCGTCTGAAGGAGGCACTTGTGCAGCCGGCCCGTCTGAAGGATGCACTTGTGCAGCCGGCCCGTCTGAAGGAGGCACTTGTGCAGCCGGCCCGTCTGAAGGAGGCACTTGTGCAGCCGGCCCGTCTGAAGGAGGCACTTGTGCAGCCGGCCCGTCTGAAGGAGGCACTTGTGCAGCCGGCCCGTCTGAAGGAGGCACTCGTGCAGCCGGCCCGTCTGAAGAAGGCACATGTGCAGCCGGCCCGTCTAAAGGAGGCACTTGTGCAGCCGGCCCGTCTGAAGGAGGCACTTGTGCAGTCGGCCCGTCTGAAGGAGGCACTTGTGTAGCCGGCCCGTCTGAAGAAGGCACTTGTACAGCCAGCTCGTCTGAAGAAGGCACATGTGCAGCCGGCCCGTCTGAAGGAGGCACTTGTGCAGTCGGCCCGTCTGAAGAAGGCACATGTGCAGCCGGCTAGTCTGAAATTTGCCAATGAACACCTGGATGATTCTGAGAGTGATTGAGAGAAGGTGCTGTGGTCAGATGAGACAAAAATTGAGCTCTTTGACCTTAACTCAACTCGCTGTGTTTAGAGGAAGATTAATGTTGCCTATGACCCAAAGAACACCATCCCCACTGTCAAGCATGGAGGTGGAAATATTATGTTTTGTGGTTTCTTCTATGCTAAGGGCACAGGACTACTTCACCGCATCAATGCGACAATGAATGGAGCCATGTACCATAAAATCCTGAGTGACAATCTCCTTACCTCTGCCAGGACATTAAAATTGTGTCATGGCTGGATCTTCCAGCACGACAATGACTCAAAACATACAGCCAAGTAAACAAAAAAGTGGCTTAAAAAGAAGCACATTAAGGTCATGGAGTGGCCTAGCCAGTCTCCAGACCTTAATCCAATAGAAAACCTATGGAGGAGCTGTCAGTTGCCAAGGGACAGCCTCAAAATCTTAATGATTTAGAGATGATTTGCAAAGAGGAGTGGAGCAAATTTCCTCCTGACATATGCGCAAACCTCATCATCAACTACAGAAAACGTCTGACTGCTGTGCTGCCAACAAGGGGACGGCCACCAAGTATTAAGTCTTATTTGCTAAAGGGATCAAATACTTATTTCTCTCAATGTGATTTTCCGGATTTTATTTTGGATATTCTATCTCTCCCTGTTAAAATTAATCTACCCTTAACATTATAGACTGTTCAGGTCTTTGTCAGTGGGCAAACTTACAAAATAAGCAAGGGATCAAATACTTATTTCCCCCACTGTATGCAATTTAATACATAAAGGATGCAGAAGACAAAGTTATATTTTTAATCAAACCGTATGGGAAAAAAAAAGTCCCATAAAAAGCATAAAACACATCTGTTTTACAAAGGTGTCCATATCCTTCACGCAAAAGAGAACCTATAAGAGATCACGGATGGGTATTTAGGTCAATGCTCTCAGTACCTGTAACATGAGAAATGTCTGCGGCGCAGATTACTGTGATGCTTTTGCACACATGTAATTCCTTTGACTTCCCTGAACACAGAACGGTTCCCCAGTCACTTGGCAGATTACAGTTCCCTTCTCAGGAGGGATTTGGAAAGCAGAGAACGGGAATTTCAGCTTCTCGGGGGGATACGTACCGTAATACAAACATGGACAAGATCCAAATTCTACAGCGTCACACCGGCTCTAAATGTGGCGCCTCGCTGTAAAGCAATACCGGTGCCGAATGTGAAGACCAGTGTTTGTGTTTTTGTCCCAACTGATGAATACAGATTGCATTGACATATAAATGCCTGAAGGGCAAAATTGCTTACAAAAGGGAGAAATAATAGTGCATCGTTCATACACACCTCGCTTACTTGCTGGCGAGCTAGCCTAAGCTTGCCGTCTCCGTGTAAATCAAATTATGTCTATTAAAATACTTTCATTCACAGTGCGGAGTGATAACGTGTAATGCTATACAGGCGGCAACACGGGCATCCGTCATACCGGAAGGAAGAGTCACCAAAACAATTCAAAATGTGATGTGTATCAACAGTTCTTACAAGAAGTGGTGGATGGAATACAGAAATAATGCAACATTTTTTTTTTTTTGATACATTGTCAGACTAAAACAACTCCCAGGGCAAAAATGAAGCTTAAAGAGCTATTAGCGTCTGCGTCAATTATGGCTTATCAAAAGTATAGCCCATAAAAGTTTGATAAGTGGAAGTCCTGACACATACTAACACCTATCGGGATCCCCTGTTTGTAATACAGAGAGGAAGACACTTTCTACTCTGACCGTTGTAGTTTAAGCTAGATGTTATAATGGCTGCGTGTCCCCCTACTGCCATAAACTGAGGAGAGTCATCTCTCCACCTCATCTGCTTTATACAAGAGTGCCACACGCGTCAGCTCTCCTCCAATATGCCAGTGTAGGGTGGCCACACAGTGCATCTATTATGCACCAGTCTCAAATCCGGGCTTTGCTTCCCTCACCCCAGTTGGCTAAACTTTTCAGATGGCCTGGCGTGATCTCATGTCATCTGCCTGGATCTATATAAAGCTCACCAAGATACGCACCTCTGTCTTGGTATTAGTCTTTAGTGTTCCTGAGACCTATCTACGTACAGCTTCCAGTACCTCTGTAACATGTCTGCTGTCTCCAGGATGTCTCCTATCTGTCTGCAGCTTCCAGTACCTCTGTAACATGTCTGCTGTCTCCAGGATGTCTCCTATCTGTCTGCGGTTTCCAGTACCTCTGTAACATGTCTGCTGTCTCCAGGATGTCTCCTATCTGTCTGCAGCTTCCAGTACCTCTGTAACATGTCTGCTGTCTCCAGGATGTCTCCTATCTGTCTGCAGCTTCCAGTACCTCTGTAACATGTCTGCTGTCTCCAGGATGTCTCCTATCTGTCTGCGGTTTCCAGTACCTTTGTAACATGTCTGCTGTCTCCAGGATGTCTCCTATCTGTCTGCAGCTTCCAGTACCTCTGTAACATGTCTGCTGTCTCCAGGATGTCTCCTATCTGTCTGCGGTTTCCAGTACCTCTGTAACATGTCTGCTGTCTCCAGGATGTCTCCTATCTGTCTGCAGCTTCCAGTACCTCTGTAACATGTCTGCTGTCTCCAGGATGTCTCCTATCTGTCTGCGGTTTCCAGTACCTCTGTAACATGTCTGCTGTCTCCAGGATGTCTCCTATCTGTCTGCAGCTTCCAGTACCTCTGTAACATATCTGCTGTCTCCAGGATGTCTCCTATCTGTCTGCGGTTTCCAGTACCTCTGTAACATGTCTGCTGTCTCCAGGATGTCTCCTATCTGTCTGCAGCTTCCAGTACCTCTGTAACATGTCTGCTGTCTCCAGGATGTCTCCTATCTGTCTGCGGTTTCCAGTACCTCTGTAACATGTCTGCTGTCTCCAGGATGTCTCCTATCTGTCTGCAGCTTCCAGTACCTCTGTAACATATCTGCTGTCTCCAGGATGTCTCCTATCTGTCTGCGGTTTCCAGTACCTCTGTAACATGTCTGCTGTCTCCAGGATGTCTCCTATCTGTCTGCAGCTTCCAGTACCTCTGTAACATGTCTGCTGTCTCCAGGATGTCTCCTATCTGTCTGCGGTTTCCAGTACCTCTGTAACATGTCTGCTGTCTCCAGGATGTCTCCTATCTGTCTGCAGCTTCCAGTACCTCTGTAACATGTCTGCTGTCTCCAGGATGTCGCCTATCTGTCTGCGGTTTCCAGTACCTCTCTAACATGTCTGCTGTCTCCAGGATGTCTCCTATCTGTCTGCAGCTTCCAGTACCTCTGTAACATGTCTGCTGTCTCCAGGATGTCTCCTATCTGTCTGCAGCTTCCAGTACCTCTGTAACATGTCTGCTGTCTCCAGGATGTCTCCTATCTGTCTGCGGTTTCCAGTACCTCTGTAACATGTCTGCTGTCTCCAGGATGTCTCCTATCTGTCTGCAGCTTCCAGTACCTCTGTAACATGTCTGCTGTCTCCAGGATGTCTCCTATCTGTCTACAGCTTCCAGTACCTCTGTAACATGTCTGCTGTCTCCAGGATGTCTCCTATCTGTCTGCGGTTTCCAGTACCTCTCCTACCTGTCTATGGTCTACAGGACATCTACAGTATATGAGGCTTCTGCTACCTCAGTAACCTGTCTCCACGATGTCCTCTGTCTGCCTGCATCTTTCAGTACCTAAGAATATGCAGTCTCCAGGATGTGTCCTGTTTGCCTGTGGCTTCCAGTACCTATGAATACCTGTCATCTCCAGGATGTCTCCTGTCTGCCTGCGGCTTTCATACCTCTGCTACCTGTCTGCAGTCTCCAGGATATCTCTGATCTGCCTGCAGCTTCCACTACCTCTTCTACCTGTTTGCAGTCTCCGGGATGTCTCCTGTCCACTTGCAGCTTACAGTAGCTATGAATACCTTGTCTGCGGTCTCTAGTATGTCTGCCTGTCTGCAGTTTCCACTACATCTGCAACCTGTCTGCAGTGTCCAGGATATCTCTGGTCTGTCTGCCTGCAGCTTCCACTACCTCTGCTACCTGTGTGCAGTCTCCAGGATGTCTCCTGTCTGCTTGCGGCTTCCAGTACCTATGAATACCTGTCTGTGGCCTCTAGGAAGTCTTCTGTCTGCCTGTGGCTTCCAGTACCTCTGCTTTATGTCTGTAGTCTCCAGGATGTGTCCTGTCTGCCTGTGGCTTCCAGTACCTCTGCTTTCTGTCTGTAGTCTCTTCTGTCTGTAGTCTCCAGTGAGCGGACCCGAACCTGAAAAATCCGGATCCGCACGGTTTGAGCGGCAGATCCGAGTCCGACCCGAACCCAGGATTCCGGGTTTACGTTTTGTTTTGTTGTTTGTTTTTTTTTCTCTCTCTCTCTCTTCTCTCTCCTCTCTCTCTCCTGCAGTCTCTAGGATTTCTGTCTGCAGCTTCCATTATCTCTACAACCTGTCTGCAGTCTCCAGGACGTCTCTTGTCTGCCTGCAGCTTCCAGTGCCTCCACTATTCCCTTTCTATTTTTTGGCTTCCAATACCTCTGTTGCCCGTTTTCCAGGTGCCTGACCTGCCTGCTGCACCGATGCACGTGGCCCATTTGCCCACCCAGACTTTGGGCTTGGAGGATCAACTTCACCAGGTGAGATTAACACATTTGTACTTGGTTAGTCTCTGCTTTGGAATTGGATGTTATTTCTCTTGTCGCTGGCATGGAAAAAACATGTTAAGATGCCACCAGACACAGATTACCATATCAGGCACCATATTCTTCAGGGCGACACATAATAGAATCATTGTGCACCCTTGGTATAGAGGATAGGAAAAAGGACACTGCTAACAAAGAGTCTGTGTTTATGTAGTGCCCCATGGGGCAGGGGGTAAGCCTACTAGTTGCTGGGCCATCGAAGGTCATGTCTGGAGATGTCACGGGTGGCCTTGTCGATTCCGTTGCCCGAAGGCGTACACAAATGGAGGGGAAAGTTGGGTGATTTGGATGGATTGTCGTGACGCCAGCTGTGGTACGCAGCCAGGTATTTAGCCGCCACTGCAGGAATCCTCGTTGGGGCCGGTGTTAATGCAGCTGAGGTGTTGTCGCTCCCCACAGGCAGAGCGGACCCCGGGAGGACGATGGGAATGGCAGTCCATGGGAGCACTGAAGCGCGGGGTGGCAGCCTCGGTAATCAGAGTCTCAGTCAGCAGTTGCGGTTCCAGGTTTCTTTACTCACTGATTGGATGCTGCACCCCAGATACTGGTCTCTACCGTCACGGGCTCCGGTCAATCCTAGGCGAATAGGAAAGCCGCCACCACCGGTGTTTGAGAGAGAAAGAGAGAGTGTCCTTTCTGCAGGGTGTCCCCTTTAGAAGTGAGGAACCCGGGCTGAGCTCCCGCTCCAAGCCTCGGGCCACGTGAAGAAGAAGAAGAACAGTCCCAAGTGGTTTGTGTTGCCATAACTGTGGTCCCAACTAGACAGCCGTTTGTGTGATGGTTGCGCCTACCTCTACCCCAAGTGGCGCCCAGCCCCCAGGTGGTTGGAAAGTCCCATGGCTTGTGATGACCACCCCCCGTCTGCCCCAAGCCAACTCCCCGTGTGAAGGCACCTGACTGTATGTAAGGAGAAATGTGACAACACCGATGGTTAACCCCCTCCTCACCTGAGATGGGTACCGCACCTTAACTGAGGCGCAGTACCCTGTGGCTACCAGAGCCTCAGGGGCTCCACCTTTACATATGTAGTATATAACATCCAGCCAGAGACCATACACTGCAAATTCCTCCTGCTGCTGGTTTTGCAGCAGATTTGTAATGAATTCACATTTACATGTGGATTGTAACATTCTTTTTAGCATGAATTTTGCCTTGTTTTGGAAAAGAAAAATGAGAAAGTCCCCGACGTCCTTCATTTGTACAATCGTTTCTCCACTACGTTGGATGGGGTCTTTACCACCCCATCCTTGTACATCTCTCTGTATATAGCTGTGGATTTGAGAGCCCAATTCACACAGGGTAAAGTTACTTTTTATGGAAGTGCTGCAGATTTCCATAGAGTATTTTTTTTTTTTCAAAAGTTGACTAATAGATATTACCATGGAATATGTGCCAAAATCAATATCAAATCCAAAAACCATCTGCAATCTGTGCACGTAAATGGGGTCTCTGCAACCCGATTCACATGCAATGGAATATAAACAATTCAGACTGAAGCATGTACCAGGAAAAGAGTTGATCGAATCGAAGTGATACAAAATGAATCTGTTGAATTATAGGTCATGGCAATTTCAAACAATTTGTGCATATTTTCCAAAAAAAAAATGGTTAGTCCTAGAAGACTGACATAACCTCAGCCAGTAATATCATAGCCTGTATAAAAGCCAAGGCAGGGAATTCAGCAGCCTTTTTAATTGAGTTGTCCAGGCTTGTTTATGTGACTGCAGACTTGTGAATCCTCACAGTGAACGCCGTCAGGATTCTTCAGTGCCGGTGCCAGGAACAGGCAGTCACATGACCGCAAGTATGCAATTTGAATATATGTGGTCACATGTGGACTATATGCATGCAGCCTCACTCGCTCAATGCCGAACAGTGTTTTTGCAGCATTTTTTCACCCATGGACTTCAATTTCAAAAATGCATGCAAAAATACATAAAAAAACGCCGGAAGAAAAAAAAAAAGCATTAAAAATGCATATTTTTGCAGCTGCATTTATCCTGTCAATAGTTGCAGAAATGGGTCAGAAATTTCCGCAACCAAATACTCAACGTGTCCATACACCCTACTGGTATCCGAGGGCTGTCCAATTTTTTCACAGACCCATGGATAACCTTAATAACCCATTTTTATCCGACACTAGAATGTAAAAATTACTTTATAATACTCACCTAAATGGTCGGTGCGGTGCAGACTGGTCAGATTTGTGTCTCCGTTCTCCGGGAGTGGTGCCTCCTCTTTAGGCCATCTTTGTCCTCCTTCTTCTGGAGCCTGGGTGCATGACGCATCCTACATCATCCACACAGGCCGACATTGAGGTCCTGCACAGGCGCACTACAATACTTTGACCTGCTCTGCTCAGAGCATATCAAAGTGCGCCTGCGCAAGACCACAATGCCGGCCTGTGTGTATGACGTAGGAGAACAGAGACACCCATCTGACCAGTCTGCCCCGCACCGACCGTTAGGTGTTATAAAGTGATTTTTACGTTCTACACAGCGGCCTGGGCTCTTATATACAGCATGTTAGAATGCTGTGTATAAGAGCCCAGTGGTGGTGGCCGCAGATTATAGTCACCAAATCTGGTGACAGGTTCCCTTTAACTGTTCATGTCTGTTTTTGCACATCTATTTTACTAGTTCAAGTAGATAATGGTGCACGACATCACTACTGTGGTCTGCTGCCAAATTTTGCTATCTGTGTATATCTCTCCCTACGTCCTTTTTGGCTAGGTTTGAAAAATTGAATGTGACAAGATTGTGAAAATTTATAGCATTGTACAAAATGTGTGGCAAAAGAAAAACTGTCAATGGGGTAGTGTAGAAGGAAAAAAGAAATACCAGGGCTAAGAATGGTGTTGTCATGTGATGTTCGGGTCTGCACACACCTGCATTCACGGCGGTGTCAAACTCTGTTCACACTGCAGAGTCTTGACAAGCAACCTGATGCTTCTGGATTGTTCAGCCAGAGCCGGGCGTCGGCTGATTCGGGTTCACTGGTCTTCAGATCTACAGGAATTAATCCCTGCAGACTGTGAGCAAGACCTAAGAGCTCAGGTTGCTGATTGCCAAGTCCAGATGTCTCCTCCATATGTTAAGTACGGCTGGCTTCCTGTAGGTGCTGATGATAGCTTCTGTGATCCCGGTCTTGGTGTTTCTCCTTTTTATGGTGATCTGTGTTGCGCTTCTGAGAGGTGTGAGCATTTCCCTTTTGTGTGTTACTTTCTCCCCTTTTTTGTTGTTCCCCAGTACACATATTGTCTCTCCTCTGTGTTTTGAACGTGGTGTGTATGAGTTTCCGTTCTTCCTTGTCCGTGTCGTTTTGTGGGGTTTTGCCTTTGTGTTTCCCTGTCCGCCCCAAGGGTGGGGAGAGGACGAGTAAGATCAGGGCTCAGACAGCAGTTAGGGCCACGCTGGGGGCTCGGACCTGGCTACTATCAAACCTACCTCTGAGATAAGGGACAGCACAGGGTTGCAAGTCTGAAGGCCAATTTAGGGGTCCCTGTCTTATCTCCATATACCCCATGACACCACCGCTGGCACCAGCTATCTGTTCAGCGGCCCAACCAAACAAAGATCACACTTGGTCACCCTTACCCCTGGCAAGTGGAGGTGGAAGGAAGAAGACACTTTTTGTGACAACTTGACTCTATTTATCTACAAATACTCCAGTATGTAATTACTAAGAAATCTGCACACATAGAATATGAACCTATAAAATACACTTAGCGAAAAATGCAAAAGGTGCAACATACAGATCCTGGAAAGCTGAGTAATGCTAACTTTGCTCCTCCTTATTTGCACTTACACCGGTGTAATAAGGCTTTTAGTAGTATTGCAATTATTTCTTAATTACTTTGGCAAGCATAGAAATGGAGCAGGGCAGGTATCCGGTTTCTACGACAAATTATTTGCAGACATACCACAGACATCCCAGAAAATCAGAAATCAGAGGTCAACTGGAAATTTCAGATTTCTGGAGTATCTGAAATGAAATCAAGCTGTAAACTTCAGAGGTTTTCCAAAAATCTATCACTATGTGAAGGCCTCGGGGTAGTTCCAGTCTACGATATGTTTGCAGATCTAGAGATTAATATAGACAGTTCTAGGAGGCAATCTGTACGTTTATATAGGAGACATGCTGCCTGTGACATAACTGACTGTGTATTATATCACATGTAAAATAGGAACTTTTCTTAAAGGTGGATGCCCAAAAAAAGGACAACCCTTCCGTTTGAAAGAATGTGATAACAAGCAGATCCTCCTGTGGTTGTCAGTTATAAGGGGATGTGAATTACCGTATTATTTACTGTGTATTAATTATTCAGTTTTATTAATATGTTATTATTTAATTTCCGTGTTGCTGTACAAGTGAAAAGGGGTTTTCATACAAAATACAATGAACAAACTAATATTGACAAACTAGTACAAAAAAGAGCTCTTGTGGACTTACAGTCTAAAGGATAATAGGGGAAGAAAAAGTAGGTTGGGGGTTTTTGGCAGCTCCGTTGGTGGTGAGGCGGCAACCTTGGTAGTGGTGAGGAGGCAGCTCCGGTGGTGGTGAGAAGGCAGATCCGGTGGTGGTGAGGAGGCAGCTCCGGTGGTGGTGAGGAGGCAGCTCCGATGGTGGTGAGAAGGCAGCTCCGGTGGTGGTGAGGAGGCAGCTCCGATGGTGGTGAGAAGGCAGCTCCGGTGGTGGTGAGGAGGCAGCTCCGATGGTGGTGAGAAGGCAGCTCCGGTGGTGGTGAGGAGGCAGCTCCGGTGGTGGTGAGGAGGCAGCTCTGGTGGTGGTGAGGGGGCAGCTTCGGTGGTGAGGGGCAGCTTTGGTGGTGTTGAAGTGGCAGCTCCTGTGGTGGTGAGGTGGCAGCTCCTGTGCTGGTGAGGCAGCAGCTCCCGTTCTGGTGAGGCGGCAGCTTCCGTTCTGGTGAGGCAGCAGCTCCCGTTCTGGTGAGGCAGCAGTTCCCGTTCTGATGAGACAGCAGTTCCCGTTCTGGTGAGGCAGCAGTTCCTATTCTGGTGAGGCGGCAGCTCCCGTGGTGGTGAGACGGCAGCTCCCGTGGTGGTGAGGCGGCAACTACAGTGGTAGCGAGGTGGCAGCTACGGTGGCAACGAGGTGGCAATGGGGTCATTGCAGGCTGTAGCTTTCTTGAAGAGATGGGTTTTCAAGTTCTGTCTGAAAGTTCCGAGTGAGGTGGATATTTGGACGTGCGAGGGTACATAATTCCAGAGGATGGGGGATACTCAGGAGAAGTCTTGGAAGCGATTGGGTAAGGAACGTTCAAGTGTAGAGGAAAGAAGGAGGTATTGTCAGGACTGAAGATTACATGTGATAAGATACCGGGCCTTTAATTCGGAGCTATAAGGAGGAGACAGATTATGTACTACTTTGCAAATCAATAGTTTGAATTTGATACGTTAGAAAATTGCCAATGAAGGAAATTGCAGAAAGGGGAGGTGGAGGAGTAGCAAGGCGAGAGGTGGATTAGTCAGGCACGACCGCTAAGGACGGACTGGATAGGTGCAAAAGTGTTATCAGAGAGGCTACAGAGGATGTTGCAGTAGTCAAGCCAAGAGATGATGAGGGCAGCACTAGTATTTTAGTAGATTAAGGGATGAGGAAAGGACAGATTTTGGAAATATTTCTGAGTTGGAGGCAGCAGGAGGTGGCATGAACTTCTTCAGAACTTCTTCAGAATGTGCCCTCCCGGGCACATTCTGGTATATGTGTTCCCAGTCTGGTTTCTGCCCCTTCCTGGTGTATGTGTCCTACTCCTGGTATATATACATATCCCACTCCTGGTCCGATTCTGGTATATATGCCATCAGCCTAGTTGCTGCCCCCCTCCTGGTATATATGTCCTCCTCCTGGTATATACAGTATATCCCATCCTGTCGGCCTCCTGGTATATATATATATATATATATATATATATATATATATATATATATATATCCCTCTCCTTGGCACATTCTGATATATATGTTCCCAGCCTCTCCTTGGCACATTCTGATATATATGTTCCCAGCCTCTCCTTGGCACATTCTGATATCTAATGGAGTATATGTCTCATCCTGGGGGCCTCCTGGTATATATATATCCCCCTACTGGGCACATTCTGGAATAAATGTCCTCATCCTAGTTGCAGACCCCTTTCTGGTGTATATATCTTCCTCCTGGTATATATGTCCCATCCTGGAGACCTCCTGGTTTATATATATCCCCCTCCTGGGCACATGTGGGTATATATGTTCCCAGCCTGGTTTCTGCCCCTTCCTAATAAATATGTTCTCCTCCCGGTATATATGTCCCATCCTTGGGGCCTCTTGACATATTTGTGTGCTGCAAACCCCCCCCAAAAGAAAACATTTTACTCACCCTCCCCAGCTCCCACGTTGCCTTCTCTAAGCAGTGAGGTGCAATGCAATTCAGCTGGATGCGCACCCTCCACCGCACTCCTCCAAGACAGGGGCTGGGGTCAACGGGCGGGGGGCTGCAGTCGGCGGGTGGCCCCAGGCTGGTATCTGCGGGTCCCACCCCCGTGCTGGGAGCAGCAGGCCCCCCTGGGCTGGGATCAGTGGGTGGGTCACCCCCAGCGATCATCTTCAGCTCAGAGCGCTTACCTGTCCCCGCTGGCTGCCACGACCTTGCCACCTCGGCCGCTGATACTTGCAGGAGTGTAATGAGGTCACAGACTGATGACCTCACCACCCTGCTGCACGGCCCAGCAATGACGTGCCAGCACCCTGCTCTGCTCCACTGACTCTGCCTCCACTCCAGCACATGGCTAATTTGCATGCACCACCCCTTTGCATGTAAATTAGTTATATCTAGTAGCGAAGCCACACTGTGGGGCCCCTCTGCTGTGGCTGTGACTGGGGCCTGGTGAAGAGAGGGACCCGTCATGCCCGGGGCTTAATAAAGCTAAGTAATTACCTCAGCTCGGCTGGCCCCCCCCTCTTTACCGGGCCTGGTACACCAGTCACAGTTGTAATGCCCTGATGGCGGCCCTGATTGTTCCTGCTGTCAATATTCACTAGTATAGGTAGCTTTCCTGCTGGATTCATCTCTCTCCCTTATGGACCCAGCAGGAGCTCGCCTTCCACCCAGCTGCTGATCATCAGTATTCTCTTGGTACTTAAATACTCCCTTCTTCCCTGGACTGGTGCTGGTGATATTATTCAGTTCATTCTAGCTCTGGTTGCAAGCAGGTGGCTTGCTCTCATCTGTAATATCACTGCTGAACGTCTGCCTGAGTCATCTGTGGATAAGTAGCTCATGCTTTTTTCTCGTGTGTATCCTCCTTGTGTCTTCCTTTAGCATTTAGTGATATTGACGAAGAGCTCATCCCACCTGTTCCCTATTTAGCATCCAGCACTAGGGATAAGTAGGGTCAGGTATCCTGCTCGGCGCATAAGTGTGGAACCTATCTAGGGTTGTGAGGGACCCCAGGGATCAGCAGTAGATTTGGTCAGGGGTCACCATCTCCTCCTTCCTTTACCTTTTGCCGTTCGCTTGGTACTTCCCCGTACCTAGCGTGACAGCAGCTACATTATGGCCTGGTCACAGAATGTCTTGTATCTGCTGACCGGCTACAAAGAAATCATATCGTTTGGAATTTGAAATTCCAAAATATGGAATTCTAAATTTTCAAAAATATAAGTGCATGTTCAGATTAATATCCACAGAAGCTATCCTGCACTTTCAGGCTTCTATGGAACGTTCTTGTAGTGCTTTTCCTCACTTGTGTCCTTTAGGTCTGTATGCGCAGTACCTGTACGGGAAGCATTTTCCAGCGAGCAGCCCCTCCGACGTGCATTCATGAAACGTCTTTTGCATACACAGATGATGATTACAGGATGCCGTGTACTCATGTTCTCCATGTCTGACAGCCCCGGATTTGGTGCCTAGTATTCATGCTTTAGGGGACAGAATCATTTTTTCCCCTCCTCTTCCTCTTCTTCTTTCCTGATTGCGGTACCGTTCCTTTATAACCAGCCGACAGTACGTTAATGGCATTTGTACAGAATCTGCTGGGCCGTAGGGCAGTCAGATGATCCTTAACCTTTTATACTGAATGCCATCTGGAGACGGCTTCCATTGTCTGACTACTTAACATAATGGCAGTTAAGGTCATCTCTCTGCATCTTTATGAATCTGTTTATCATCACCAGGTACAGCGAATTAAACAGCCCATGACCTGGAGTATTAGATGTATGATTGCACTGGACACATAATCCTACCTCTGCCAGGAGACAGATGGGGTATTGCACAACAGAAGCAAATGCAAGCCATGCCATGAAGCCGGGAACTGGGGAACCGTAGACTGCATGAATGTAACTCCGTAACGCTTCGAGCCAGTGAAGGTAACAGGAATTTAACCTGGTTGTGGAGGAATGTGTAAATGCCCCTCGTCTTTTCTTAGATGTCTACATCCTTACCTACAGCCAATTTTACTGATTTTTAACAATCCCCTGTTCTCACGAATCACCTGTCAAAATAAATCAAGCTAAAGTAAAATGCCCAATAAGAATTAGATACATAAACGGACCCTCCCATGAGGATGTGTCATGGGGTATGTAATGGCAGGACAGGGGCCCTTACGCTGGCATTCAGATTTGAGACCCTGCGCTGTCCCTTATCTTGGAGGTAGGCTTGATGGTAGCCAGGTCCGAACCCCCAGCATGATCCTATCTCCCATCCGAGCCATGATCTTACTCCTCCTCTCCCATTCCCTTGGGGCAGGCCGGAAAACACAATGACAAAACCCCACAAAAAGACATGGACAAGGTAATCAAGTTAACTTCTAGTAACAAAATGTTTTTTTATATCAAACTCATAAGACCGAACTGTCCCGGAGCCAACGGGATACTTTTGGATTTGGGCAGCTGTCCCAAAGTCCCATGAGGTTGGGGTATGTCTCAATTTCAGCTGTATCTACATCCTCAGGACACAGATGCAGTTGACAATAGTGATGAGGGAGCAAGCTGTCAGTTCTCAGCTCCACCATTCTGGATGAACGTCTGGTCTGAGTCTTAATGCAGTAGGTGCACAGATGTCACGGAGTGGAGCCACACACCGCATAGGCCGGAGCAGATCACTGTAGAAACTGGACTAGTACGTTTTTTCTCAGTGCACTTTATTGAGTGGGAATAAGGTGCACCATACTCTGTGTGGGAGCACTGAGGTGGATTTATAATAGCTGGTTAAGCTGTGAGGGGCATCCTGTGTGGGGAGAACCATAATGTGTGGAAAGATGCTATGGGGGCATCATACCATATGGGGCACTATTGGGCATCATACTGTGTAAGGCAGTATGGTGACATCATATTGTGTTGGGCACTATGGGGCATCATACTGTGTGGGGCACTATGGGGCATCATACTGTGTGGGGCACTATGGGAGCATCATGCTGTGTGGGGCACTATGGGAGCATCATGTTGTGTGGGGCACTATGGGGCATCATACTGTGTGGGGCACTATGGGAGCATCATACTGTGTGGGGCACTATGGGGGCATCATGCTGTGTGGGGCACTATGGGAGCATCATGCTGTGTGGGGCACTATGGGAGCATCATGCTGTGTGGGGCACTATGGGGCATCATACTGTGTGGGGAACTATGGGAACATCATGCTGTGTGGGGCACTATGGGGCATCATACTGTGTGGGGCACTATGGGAGCATCATACTGTGTGGGGCACTATGGGAGCATCATGCTGTGTGGGGCACTATGGGAGCATCATACTGTGTGGGGCACTATGGGGCATCATACTGTGTGGGGCACTATGGGGGCATCATACTGTGTGGGGCACTATGGGGGCATCATGCTGTGTGGGGCACTATGGGAGCATCATGCTGTGTGGGGCACTATGGGAGCATCATGCTGTGTGGGGCACTATGGGGCATCATACTGTGTGGGGAACTATGGGAACATCATGCTGTGTGGGGCACTATGGGGCATCATACTGTGTGGGGCACTATGGGAGCATCATACTGTGTGGGGCACTATGGGAGCATCATGCTGTGTGGGGCACTATGGGAGCATCATACTGTGTGGGGCACTATGGGGCATCATACTGTGTGGGGCACTATGGGGGCATCATACTGTGTGGGGCACTATGGGGGCATCATACTGTGTGGGGCACTATGGGGGTATCATATTGTGAGGGGCACTATGGGGGTATCATACTGTGAGGGGCACTATGGGAGCATCATACTGTGTGGGCACTATGGGAACATCATACTGTGTGGGCACTATGGGAGCATCATACTGTGTGGGCACTATGGGAGCATCATACTGTGTGGGGCACTATGGGAGCATCATACTGTGTGGGGCACTATGGGAGCATCATGCTGTGTGGGGCACTATGGGAGCATCATACTGTGTGGGGCACTATGGGAGCATCATACTGTGTGGGGCACTATGGGAGCATCATACTGTTTGGGGCACTATGGGGGCATCATACTGTTTGGGCACTATGGGGGTATCATACTGTTTGGGCACTATGGGAGCATCATACTGTTAGGGGCACTATGGGAGCATCATACTGTGAGGGGCACTATGGGGCATCATACTGTGTGGGGCACTATGGGAGCATCATACTGTGTGGGCACTATGGGGCATCATGCTGTGTGGGGCACTATGGGGCATCATACTGTGTGGGGCACTATGGGGGTATCATACTGTGAGGGGCACTATGGGGGTATTATACTGTGAGGGGCACTATGGGAGCTTCATACTGTGTGGGCACTATGGGGGCATCATACTGTGTGGGCACTATGGGGGCATCATACTGTGTGGGGCACTATGGGAGCATCATACTGTGTGGGCACTATGGGGCATCATGCTGTGTGGGGCACTATGGGGGCATCATACTGTGTGGGGCACTATGGGAGCATCATGCTGTGTGGGGCACTATGGGGCATCATACTGTGTGGGGCACTATGGGGGTATCATACTGTCTGGGCACTAAGGGAGCATCATACCGTGTGGCACTATAGGAGCATCATGCTGTGTGGGGCACTATGGGAGCATCATACTGTGTGTGGCACTATAGGAGCATCATACTGTGTGGGGCACTATGGGAGCATCATACTGTGTGTGGCACTATAGGAGCATCATACTGTGTAGGGCACTATGGGAGCATCATACTGTGTGGCACTATGGGAGCATCATACTGTGTGGCACTATGGGAGCATCATACTGTGTGGCACTATGGGAGCATCATACTGTGTGGGGCACTATGGGGCATCATGCTGTGTGGGGCACTATGGGAGCATCATACTGTGTGGCACTATGGGAGCATCATACTGTGTGGCACTATGGGAGCATCATACTGTGTGGGGCACTATGGTGCCATCATACTGTGTAGGGCACTATAGGAGCATCATACTGTGTGGCACTATGGGAGCATCATACTGTGTGGCACTATGGGAGCATCATACTGTGTGGCACTATGGGAGCATCATACTGTGTGGCACTATGGGAGCATCATACTGTGTGTGGCACTATAGGAGCATCATACTGTGTGTGGCACTATAGGAGCATCATACTGTGTGGCACTATGGGGCATCATACTGTGTGGCACTATGGTAGCATCATACTGTGTGGGGCACTATGGAAGCATCATACTGTGTGGGCACTATGGGGGCTTCATACTATGTGGGGCACTATGGGGCATCATACTGTGTGTGGCACTATGGGAGCATCATACTGTGTAGGGCACTATGGGAGCATCATACTGTGTGGCACTATGGTAGCATCATACTGTGTGGGGCACTATGGAAGCATCATACTGTGTGGGCACTATGGGGGCCTCATACTATGTGGGGCACTATGGGGCATCATACTGTGTGTGGCACTATGGGAGCATCATACTGTGTGGCACTATGGGAGCATCATACTGTGTGGGGCACTATGGGGGCATCATACTGTGTGTGGCACTATGGGAGCATCATACTGTGTGGCACTATGGGAGCATCATACTGTGTGGCACTATGCGAGCATCATACTGTGTGGCACTATGGGAGCATCATACTGTGTGGCACTATGAGAGCATCATACTGTGTGTGGCACTATAGGAGCATCATACTGTGTGGCACTATGGGAGCATCATACTGTTGACACCGACATCACAGCCATGTTTTGTAGACATATTGTAAGAGGTGAACCAGATGTTGTGACACCCTCTTTGGTGAAGACCTGGTACTACAGTGGGAACCCCCACAGGAAGTAACGTGACAATATAAAGTTCTATATGCAATTTATTAAAGGAGTTGTACGCTTTTTGGGGTAATTTTCTTTTCATTACTTAAATGCATGTATCGGGGGCTAAAAATAATTTTCGGGCAATTGGGTTTCATTAAAAATTCTACACCGTTTGCCTTCTATAGCTTCTGTGTTGCATTGCTGGCTGCAGAATAGAAAATGTGAAAGATTATGGTAGCCTCTGTCACTCCAGCTCTATTCCCCATCTAGTGATGTTTCTTCCTACTTGCCTGATTGCCTCTATCCTATGTGACTTCAGGCAATGTAGCCAACAGCCAAGCAGAAGAAGGTATGGCTGCACGGAGAATAGAGCTGGAGTGACGGAAGCTTCAGATCTACGATAGCTATTCAACCTTATTTAACTATCAATTGCAACAGTGATTTGTCAGTACCAGAGGACTGGCCATGTAAAGCTGATGCTGAAGTTGTCTTTGAAACAGCCACATGCTCATATAAATAGTTTGGCGTGTGAAGTCCTACACACAGATTCAGCCACACTGGGACCATCTTGAGACTTCCTAACTGGACCAAATCACATGCCCTTCATCTACAATGCATTCAACGTGGTTTAGCGCCAAATGGAATCCATACACAACATGTCTTATGTATCAAGACCGTTCATTCACTCAAGAATTCTGCCGAAAGCTACCAGTCAGGTACCATGCACCTACACAAATCACTCCACTCACTTACACGTGCTTCCAAGACACCAACACAACCTGTTAGTACAATAAACCTGGTATCACGCTACGTACGGGGAAGTACCAAGCGCCCAGCGAAAGGGAAGGGACACCCTGTGTCTAGGGAAATGGAAGATGGTGACCCCTGACCAAACCCACTGCTGGTCCCTGAGGTTCCTCATAGCCCTAGATAGGTTCCACACCTATGCGCTGAGCCGGATACCTGACCCTAGGTATCCCTAGTGCTGGGCCCTAAATAGGGAACGGGTGGGATGAGCTCTATGTCAACCCCACTAAACACTATAGAAGACAAAAGGAGGACACACGAGGAAAAGCATGAACTATTTATCTACAGATGACGCAGGCAGAAGTTCAGCAGAGTTTTCAGCAACTATACCTGTTTGCAAATAGAGCTTGAATGAACTGAAAATATCACCAGCACCAGTCCAAAGAAGGCATGGGTATTTAAACACCAAGGGAATACTGATGATCAGCAGCAGGGTGGAAGGCGAACCCCTGATCGGTCCAAAAGGGAGAGAGATGAATCCAGCAGGAAAGCTACCTATACCAATGACTACTGACAGCAGGAACAATGGAATGTCAGGGAGCATTCTGCGCAGCCAAACGCTGTGACCTTCTATGGCCAGAAACCACATGACTGTGTTACCCATGACACCTGGTAAATAATTTAGTCAAGAAGAATGCCAAGAGGTATGCCCATTGGAGACTGGCACCAATATAGCTGAACAAGGAAAAACATACACAAAATAGTGGGGCACAGCCGCCCAGCAACATGGCAACAGTCATTTCTGACCCTCTTGCAGGATAAAGTATTTGCATATTCCCAGCCAGATACAACCATATGGACAATCTTTTTAGTTGTAGATTTTTACCAACATTATTTTTTTCAAAAACATTGCAGCAAGATATTAAAGGGATTGTCTGGGATAATTTTATAGAACTAACAGGCAGGGAGGTACAAACTGTCTGTCCTATCCGGCGCTGGCTCAAAGTGGTCATTAACTGCTCCTTCTAGTCAACAGAGCAGCTTTTTCCTTACCAGACTGGTCTGTTGATAGGTCCTGATGACCAAAGTCATGCTGATGGACCACTGGCTCCCCGCAGTTTTGCAGCAGGGAGCTGGCTGTCAATGACCGTGACATTAGCAGTCACGCCCCATCAACGGAGCGAAACAGAAGAGAAGTTTCTGCTCTGTAGACGTGAAGTCAGCAGAAGTCTCAGAATCACCGGTAGGATCAGTCTGTGACCGCTGTCAGTCGGCAAAGATCGGTGCCGAGCAGAAATGGCTGGTTGGTATAAAGTATAAAAAAAAAGTCTTGGACAACCCCTGTAAAGTTTTAAAGCAAATTATTGAAAAGTCTGCATATGCAATTTTTTTGCTGTTTTTTTTTTCTAGCATTTTTCCGATAGGCTCCTCTAAGGCTAGAAAAAGACTATAATATGTTAAATGGTATAATGTTGTAAAAATGCTACAAAAAATTCTTTACATTTATGGCTTTTCTCTTATACAAATGTTTACAATTGTTGAAATCCTTTGTGCATGTGAACAGGGCTGCAACATGGGTAATAGATATGATTTATAAAGGAAAAAATATATATATTATTTTTTTTTTTTTTTTTAAACAACCAAATCTCTGTGTGCAGTATATATTCTTGCTTGTCTGCGGTGTGCACAAACTCTATTCATTTTAGGTCTGGGTTAACCCACAATGTGTGTCTGATAATTTTTAGACCCTGTCTAAAAATTAGCAAATATGCTGTAGCAATGTATGATGCTCTGCTGTTGCCAAAAAAAATTATTGCACCATCTTCTCAACGCAGGGTAGAAATAAAATTCTTATGGCTGGAAACTGTCCCTTTGTTTTTTAAGGAAACTTTAAATGCACAACGCATGAGACAGAAGTGACCTGCTCCCAATATCCTCCAGGAATGTCCTTAAATCAAGCCAAATTCCACCCTTTTTTTCATGGTTTGCACAAACTCTATTCATTTTAGGTCTGGGTTAGCCCACAATGTGTGTCTAATAATTTTTAGACTGTGTCTAAAAATTAGCAAATATGTTGGAGCAATGTATGATGCTCTGCTGCTGCCAACAAAAGTGATTGCACAGTCCTTAGAAGCTCCAATGTCAGCAACAAACGGAGGTGTAAACAGAGCCTAAAGAAATAAATGTCAATGCCCTGCGGTGAGATGGGCCGCTGTGGCAGGTCTATGGCACCAATGATCTCAAAGAAAACAATCTAATATATAAAGCTGAGTGTATGTGTGTATATATACAGTATGTGTGTGTGTGTATTAATGTATATATGTGTGTGTGTGTGTATGTCCGCTAAAGGAATCCACATCGTCGCATTTACAATCAAAAAAATTTTACACAGACACCTCATTTGACTCAGGGAACGTCGTATGATTTGACGGGAAAATTTAACCCCGCGCTTTACAGTTATTCGCCAAAAAAACCTGCTTACATTAAAGTCCATGAAGCTGGGAGCTACAGGTCATTAATAGGAGCAGTAAATGGTTGCTATAGCAACCATTTACTGCTCCTATTAATGAACATTTTTAGTATAAGAAGCTTTTGTGTGAGGTAATATGATTTCGGAAGAGACAGACACACACAGAGACAGATACAAATAAGGACAGACAGAGACAAGGACACACAGAAATAAAGACACACAGAGACACACACAGAGACATAGATACACAGAGATACGGACACACAGAGACACGGACACACAGAGACACGGACACACACACAGAGACAGACACACAGCAACAGACACACACAGAGACTGATGAGACATAGAGACAGAGAGAGAAAGAGACACACACAGAGACAGAGAAAGAAACACACAGAGACAGAGATACACAGAGACATAGATACACAGAGACACGGAAACACAGAGAAACGGACACACAGAGAAACGGACACACAGAGACATGGACAAACAGACATGGACACACACACAGAGACAGACACACAGCAACAGACACAGACTGAGACACACAGAGACAGAGATACACAGAGACATAGATACACAGAGACACGGACACACAGAGAAACGGACACACAGAGAAACGGACACACAGACATGGACACACACACAGAGACAGACACACAGCAACAGACACACAGACTGAGACACACAGAGACAGAGATACACAGAGACATAGATACACAGAGACACGGACACACAGAGACATGGACACACAGAGAAACGGACACACAGAGAAACGGACACACAGAGAAACGGACACACAGAGAAACGGACACAGAGAGACATGGACACACAGACATGGACACACAGACATGGGCACACACACAGACAGACACACAGCAACAGACACACAGACTGAGACACACAGAGACAGAGAGAAAGAGACACACACAGAGATAGAGAAAGAGACACAGACAGAGACAGAGACAGAGACACACAGACAGAGACACAGAGACACTCAGAGACAAAGACAAACAGAGAGAGGCATGCAGAGAGGGAAACAGACAAAGAGACAGACAGAGAGGGAGGCAGACAGACAGAGAGGGAGGCAGACAGACAGAAAGACAGACAGACAGAGAGGGAGGCACAGACAGACAGAAAGGGAGGCAGACAGACAGAAAGGGAAGCAGACAGACAGAAAGGGAGGTAGACAGGCAGCCAGACAGACAGGCAGGCAGACAGACAAGGTGGCAGACAAACAGAGAGGAAGGCAGACAAACAGAGACTGAGGCAGACAGACAGGGTGGCAGACAGACAGAGAGGGAGGCAGACAGACAGAGAGGGAGGCAGACAGACAGAGAGGGAGGCAGACAGACAGAGAGGGAGGCAGACAGACAGAGAGGGAGGCAGACAGACAGAGAGGGAGGCAGACAGACAGAGAGGGAGGCAGACAGACAGAGAGGGAGGCAGACAGACAGAGAGGGAGGCAGACAGACAGAGAGGGAGGCAGACAGACAGAGAGGGAGGCAGACAGACAGAGAGGGAGGACGACAGACAGAGAGGGAGGCAGACAGACAAAAAGGGAGGCAGACAAACAGAGAGGAAGGCAGACAAACAGAGACGGAGGCAGACAGACAGAGAGGGAGGCAGACAGACAGAGAGGGAGGCAGACAGACAAAAAGGGAGGCAGACAGACAAAAAGGGAGGCAGACAGACAAAAAGGGAGGCAGACAGTCAGAGAGGGAGACAGGGAGAGTGAGAGAGACACTTATTTATTATCCCGGGCAACATCGGGTACTACAGCTAATAAGAATATAAAAGGGGACATCTGAAAAGTCCGATATATGATTTACCAATACGACATGTTTCCATAAATATTAGCTTGCAAATGTAAAAATAAACCCATAATTTGTCAAATGGATTGAAGAGTTTTGCAACTTGCACTAGCTGCTGTTTAGTTACATCACTCATGGTAGGATCTGTAAAGAAACAAATTATAATTTTATTAAAAAAAAAAAAATATATATATATAAAACTGCATATTTAACCTTTACTGCACCAAAATAAAATTGCCCGATATGTTTTAGCGCACTATCCTCCATAGACTTTCTTTGGAGCGCAAGCCTCGAGAAAAAAAAAAAAATAAATATATATATATATATATATATATATATACACACATATCTATAGATTAACCCAAGAAAATAACGGGGGCTGCGCAATTTAAAATGTAGCGTGATCAATAGAAATGGAATAAAGCCTGAGGTCTATTTGCACCATGGGCAATAATAACAGAACAGTAAGACGGCTCTTGTTGGCTCTGGGGATTCCGGAGTATTATGATATGACAGAACACAAGCAATATATGTACTGAAACCTGCTACCCGCAGGCTGCTCCGAAGCTGGGTTTTTTCATTTTTGTCTTTTTTTTGGATTTATCTGTGTCAAAGCATTTCTGATTTTTTCTTTTTTTTTCTGTTGTGGTCTCTTTGCAAGTTTCTGTGATGTTTTCAGACGAAAAGATATAACTATCTTCGTTAATGTTCAGTGTCTAACAGTTTGGTATAACATCATTGCACAAAGCTGGTCTTGTTGCAGGGAAAGTAATAAGGGCGGCAAAGGAGGAAAAATCGATTTCATAAACTTCCTCATCAATAAATCTGTATTGATTGCTTTATTTGTGATGACATTGTGCTGTGGTTTGCATTGCTATAGTATGTGAATTTGTAGCAATGGCATTAGTCCGTATGTTGTATACATTGTGAGGAGTCGTATAGAGGGCATATTCGTTATCTCATTTTTCCCCTGAAGCATTAACCCATATCCAACTTTTGGCGTCCTAATGGGTTTTATGTGATCTTCAACCTCATAGTCTCAAAAGTTTGATACAAGTATGACTTCATTTTTTTGTTTGGACTTATTATTTTAATATTTGGAGTTTGGACCATCTTTGACCTCCAAATCCTTAACTGCTAGTAATGAGTGACACGGGGAGTGCCAGGTCACTCGCTTAAGGACAGGCCATAATATCTGTCACTAGGTTTCCCCAATAAAGCCACCACATTTTCCGCCACTAATACAATGGTCTAGCTTAACCCATAACCCATTCCGAATACCCCCAAAAATATCTCTTATAGGCGCCTTTCACGGACCAGTCCGATGGGTGTTACTGGTTTTGCTTGGCACCTCCTCTCTTCCCACAATCGTCGTTATCCTACTCTGCTTCATGAGGATGACGTGTCCTACGTGATCCACACAATGCCCCCAATCTCGATCTTGTGCACTGGTTTTGCTTGGCACCTCCTTTCTCCCCACAATCGTCATTTTCCTACCCTGCTTCATGAGGATGACGTGTCCTACGTGATCCCCACAATGCCCCCAATCTCATTCCTGTGCACTGGTTTTTGCTCAGCACCTCCTCTCTCCCAACAACCGTTTCTTTCCTACCCTGCTTCATGAGGATGACTTGTCCTTTGTGATCCCCACAATGCCCCCAATCTCATTCCTGTGCACTGGTATTGCTTGGCACCTCCTTTCTCCCTACAATCGTCATTTTCCTACCCTGCTTCATGAGGATGACGTGTCCTATGTGATTCACACAATGCCCCAATCTTGATCCTGTGTAGATGTACTTTGCTCTGCCAATAGTAGGGAAAATCAAAGAACCCTATTGCACTTACGCAGCTTTATTTTCAGGTTTTTGGTGCTTTTTTTGTCCTCTTCCAGCGCATGCGCAATACAGTACTTTCTTTTACGATTGCAGTTATATAGGTGCCGAGGAAGACCAGTGACGACCATTGACCGGAAATCCCCATATGAGGGGATTACAAAAGTATTTTCTGGGATATACAGAGGGTACTAGGGGCTTATATATGGGTTGGTAAACTACTGTTAAACAGGTGCTAATGGTGGTAGCCTTCGTTTATACTCAAAAAACCTGATCACAGATTCCCATTAATTCTGCTACAACTGCACCAGATCTTGACCTTAGTGTTTCTAGTGTATTAGTAACTTACTACATGGGAAATGGTGGCTCACCACCTGGGCACACAGCATGATCATAACCAGGAGCCTAATACTCAGGACTATGGAGCACCCTGCACTCAATATCCCACCCAAGCCTCGCCAACCTCAACATTTTGATTTTAAAGAACAAATAGGTACAAAATATGCTACAAAATAGGATGACCATGACTTGGAATAAACAATATTTCTTGAAGAAATCCTGTTAAATCAATCCAAACCAAGAGGGCCTCTTAAGTCTTTACTATATGTTTTTTTTTTGTCCTATGACCCTTACAATGAATTACTCTCCTCCCGCTGATTGGTGGGGGTCGCCGGTGTCGACTCCCTAATGATCTGATTCTGATATAACTTATCCTTAGTTCCTTTGCATATCATCATATTTTCGGTCTAAGTGAGATCCGACAAAATATTGGATTGCTCTTGGGCCATTGTTATGCTATGGGGCCGTGCACTAGGCCGATCTTTTCCTTGGATCAAGTCGGTCCGAGGAAAACAATCGCAGCATGTTCAAGTTCCATCCGGTTATCGGATTGCACACAGCCATGCAAGTCAATGGATCTGTCCCAAGAAATCGGACTGCAACCGGATGACATCCAAGTACGGTCCGATTTTCACGGACTAACACAATAGAGAAGATAGGGAAATTTTCTTCTCAATCTTCTCCACATCCGAGATAATCGGATCACACTCTGATCAGAGTATGATTAGCATAATTGATCTGATTTTCTCAGATGAGAAATAATATGGTCGTCTGCACTTGGCATAAAAATGGGCCATCAATAGAAGTCCGAACAGACACACATAGGTGTCATGCACGGAGTAGAATGTGTCCGTATATAATGCGTGACACACGCAATCAGACCAACGGCGTCTGACGCACTACCAAAAACACCACAAGAAGGGGGAAATACCGGGGTCACGATACAATGGAGGTCCCTGCCGCTAGGGAGAGGGGTGAGCGGGCACCTCCTGAACTCACCTCAAGCTGTCTCCTGAGCTCCCTAGGTTCCCTATACAGGTTCTTTCAACCTGTCGGTGAGCAGGTTACCTAGGTCCCTCAGCTGGCCCTAAACTCACTCTGTCTAGTGAGTAGGCCGACGAGTACACTAGACTCGCCACTACACTAATAAGCATGGAGGGAAAGGAAAGACAGACAGGGGGCATAAACAGAATGATACAAACACCAAACCACCGTAACAGACAGACTCAATAGCAGCAGGTGAATGAACACAGGAGAAAACCTCAGCAGCTCCTTCCACCAGGCTGGCCAGAGTAGAGAGGATTCTATCAGCAGCAAGGACTGCTGGTAAAGCTCCAGTATTTAACCTAAATGGGCTTGGCCCAAAGCAACAACAGCTGATCTGCCCTGCTCAGAGCTGCTGACAACAAAACTGAAATTAACTCAAGAGACGCCAAAGGAAAGGAAATCTTGTTTAGAGGAGGAGTCAAGATGGAGATGGGAGGCTCCAGTCCTAAAGCAGTCTCAAAACAGCAGAGACCACCATGACAATAGGTCAGTCCATTGTTCCCCAACCTCTTAGTTTTGGAACAGATGTAGAGCCAAGGATGAGGAATACTAGCTAAGGATAAAGGATTCCAAAAATGTATTAAAAAAAAAAAGTTAGTTATGGTATGAAATCATAATGCATATGTTACCATTATACCACCATGGTCACATCGAATTCAGGTGACCATCTCATGAATGGTTGTCCAGAGCCATCAACCACGAATGGAGGTTTCAGCCTTACTGACATTTCTGTGTTTTTTAAATCTAGGATAAAGTTCAGTTCCTTCATTTGCATGTGTAGAATTTGATCAGAAACCAAAACTCACAGTTCTCACAGCTAAGGAAAAGTTTATTGGAAACAGATGGACCTTGTGTCCGTGCCCCAGCACTGAGGTGATGAGTGCTTACTTTACGTGAGAGTGTAGACCCCATGTGTGCATGAAGTGAGGCCTCATGTATGTACATCCATGACAGGTCTGAGGCCTAAACGGGTCTGCAATTAAAACCAAATCAACAGCTGGAATCTATGAAACCTTAAAGAATATTCACATCTAAAAATAACAAAAAAATATGTCCTGTCAAGTTTTGTTCAGTTGTTTCTTGGAAATCTAAAAAATCAAATTGTCTCTTTAGGGAGGAAGGAGATGAACTCTAGTGCTATCCATTGGAAGTAGCAATCTTAAAAGTCAAAAGTGACCCTTTAAGGAGCCTTTTCATAAGACTTAGGATTTATGCCAGATCAGAACCTCAATTTGCAGACACAGTGTTTCGGGGTGATTTCCCCTCGTCAGTGTAAAGTATGAGATCTGATCTGGCTGTATGAGAAGTTATAATGGGGTCTAAGGGGAAAACATTTCTCCTTGCGGAGACCTGACAAACCAGTCTGGCTGCCAGTGAGGAGTCTCATAGCTGCAATGCTCCTTTGGGAAATATTCATTACTTTCTAGGATCACCTTTTGCTGCAATTACTGCAGCAAGTCTTTTGGCGGATGTCTCTAGAGCTTTGCACATGTAGAGGTGACATTTTTTCCCTTCTTTGCACACGAGCTCTCGCTCAGTGAGATTGTATGGAGATGTGTGTGATCAAAATTCTGTTCTAGTCTTGCAACAGCTACTCAATGGGGTTTTAGGTCTCAGGTTTTCCTCCAGGATTGCCCTGTATTTTGCTCCGTGTATCTTCCGATAAACTCAAACCAGCTTCCCTACCCCTGCTGAAGAAAAGCCTCCCCACAGAAGGATGCTGCCTCCACCATGTGTGACTGTGGGGAGGATGTTTTCAAGGTGATGTATAGTGTTAGTTTTCCACCACACAAGCGTTTTGCATTTAGCCCAAAAAGTTCTACTTTGGTCTCATCTGACCAAAGCACCTTCTTCCAAATCCTCACTGTCTCTCCTACATGGCTTTTTGCAAATTGGACTTCTTGCTTTCACAAATGTCTCTCTTCCATAAAGGGAAGATTTGTGGAGTCTATGACTAATAGTTGTTCTGTGGACAGATTCTCCCTCTGAGCTGTGATCTCTGCGGCTCCTCCAGTGACCAGGGGCCTCTCGGTTGCTTCTCTAAATAACGCTTTCCTCCGTTTAGGTGGATGGACATGTTTTGGTAGGTTTTCAGTTGTGTCGTACTCCTTCCAGTTTTGGATGGTGGATTGAACAGTGCTCTGTGAGATGTTCACACCTTGAGCTATTTTTTTTCCCTAGAACCCAACTCTGCTTTTCTCTTCTCCACAACTTTATCCCTGATCTGTCTGGTGTGTTCCTTGGGTTTCACGATGCGGTTTGATCCCTAATGTTCTCACACAAACCTCTGAGGCCTTCACAGAACAGCTGTAGTTATACTGAGAAAATTACTTTCTTCTGGAAGCAATTGATCCCTCAGGATTTTATTTAGGGGTATCAGAACACAAATGCACGTCACAGTTTTCAGATTTATATTTGTAAAATATTTAGAAAATCATGTATCATTTCATTCACACATCACAAATACTTGCTACTGTGTTGGTAAGTCACATAGAATCGCAATAAAATACATTAAGTATTTAAGTTTGAGGGTATAACATGAAAAAATGTCAAAAAGTTCACAGGGTACAAATACAGTATTTTTCGCTTTATAAGACGCACCCCAAATTTAGACATAAAAAAGGTAAAAAAATAAAAATGGGGTCCGTCTTATACTCTGGTGTTCTCTTACTGGAGGGCGGCATCAGTGGTGGTGAAGCGGGGTCACAGGAGGCAGAGGTTGTGCTGGCGGCGGGATCCATGGTGACAGGTGCGGCGGGGTCCGTGGTGGCAGGTGCGGTGGGGTCCGTGGTGGCAGGTGTGGAGGGGTCCGTGGTGGCAGGTGTGGAGGGGTCCGTGGTGGCAGGTGTGGAGGGGTCCGTGGTGGCAGGTGCGGTGGGGTCCGTGGTGACAGACGCGGCGTGTCAGTAGTAGCGGCAGCAGCGGCGGGTGAGTGGTGCAGCAGGCCGGTGCGGTGAGTGTCCCAGTGTCCGCAGTCCCAGTTCAAATGATGGCGTCTGGAGCAGCGCATGCGCAGATGGAGCTCTCATCCAAGGGCTCCATCTGCGCACGTGCTGACTCCCGGAGCGGCGCATGCGCAGATGGAGCTCTCATCCAAGAGCTCCATCTGCGCACGCTCCCGCTCCCGGCGCCATCATTTCAAACTGAGATGGCAGACACACTGGGAAACCTGCTGCACAGCCACCCGCACGCACAGAGTGGCAGCCAGCAGTACGCCCGTCCCCCCACACAGAGAGGCAGCCGACACCGATAGGCATCCGGCTGCTGCCCTCACGCAAGCACATGCACCTGACTGCCGCCCGCACGCAGCCACAGGTACCCAGCATCCGCATCAGTTGCAGAGTTTATCCGAAGCATGGCTGCGGCTTAACCTCAAACTGACATAGCATTGAGTGGCACAAGTGTCTAGACTGTGTAACCCCAGACTAAACAATGGCAAGTCAGACCTATGCTGCCTGAACGGCCGTCGAGTGCTTCATGTGCCTCATAAGGAAGTGTAGGGCAGGGCAAAGTGCAACTTACCTACAAAAAGGAAGTAGTGCTGAGATAAAACGAGATTCCACAGTGAGTAGAAACAATCCACATAATACAAAGTGAAAAAGTAATGTCCATACTGCTACAGACAATAAACACCCAGAGAAAAGACATATCTGCTGTGCTCTCAGCAGATAGATAAGCTGACCACAAAGCACAGGGTCATGGCTTGGAACCTTGACGCATGACAGTCACAAGGCATCTCTAACTAAATGTCACACTAGATATGGGGAAGTACCTTGCATACATCGCAAGGGGAGATGGTGACCCCTGACCCAAACCTTCCGCTAGCCCCCCTTGACTGGTTCTGCACCTATGCGCTGAACAGGATACCTGGCTCTTGCTGAACCTATGCTGGGCCCTAGTTTGGCAATGGATGGGACGAGCGCTTAGTCAACTCTACTTAGTTCTAAAGAACTCACAGGGAGCACACACAGGGAAAGCATAAGAACAGCTTATCTCCAGGATGACGCTGGGAGAAGTCCAACAACGAACATCCAAAGCTTGTGTAGGAAAACAACGCTATCACCAACAAACACCAGGAGGAAACATGAGTATTTAAAGACACCACGGGAAGTGATGATGATTAACAACTAAAAGGTGAGGCTATCCTCAGGGTCCTAAAAGGAAAGGGATTAACCAAAAGCAGATAAAGATACATAGGGAACCATTTACACCAAACAGGAAGAACCGAATGTCAGGGAGCAGTTTGTGCAGCTAAACACTGTGACCTTCTACAGCCAGACACCACAGGACTGTGTCAACCTTGACATATACGTGAAACTAAACTCCTAGAAAACCTATCAAGAAAAATATAGACAAAAGCCTAGAATTTAAATATATATTATTTAATTAACTTTCATAGGATAATACTCACGCCGTCAACATTTTTGGTACCCCTCGCCCTTGTTTAATGAAAGAAAACCCCACAATGGTCACAGAAATAACTTGAATCTGACAAAAGTAACAATAAATAAAACATCTATGAAAATGAACAAATGAACGTCAGACATTGCTGCTTTTCTGCTTCCACGGAATCTTTTAAAAAAAAAAAAAAACCCATGAAATCGGCCTGGACAGAAATTACAGATTATTTCTGTGACCATTGTGGGTTTTTGTTTCATTAAACGAGGGGTACCAACAATTTTGACCACGTGTGTAGTGACACGCCCACCAGGGCCATGGGGCACTCGGAACCGGGCCGGTTCTCCTTCAGGAGGATGTCACGGTGGCAGGCCTGACTCCGTGACCCTGACGGTGTCGTTTAAATGAGCGCGATGAGTGGGGGATATTTACATGGGATGATAGTTCGTGACGCCACCCGTGGTGTGCGGCCAAGATATGGTGCTGCCACTACTACTCAGTTCCCTTGGGGTCGGTGGTGATGCAGCTGAGTTGGTATAGCTCTCCACAGGTAGAGCTGGGCCCCAGGGCTGTCAATGGAGTTGTAATGGTGGGGTGCAGGGCTGGAGGCGCAGACAATAACTGGGCTACACAGGAAGGCAGTGACAAGTTCTTTACTCACTGTTGATAGTTCCAGGTTACCACTACTAGTCAAATGCTACCCTCGGAGTCCTGGGTCCTGCTGTGATGGGCCCCAGTCGATTCCCAGATAGTTCGAAGGCACAATCCGGTATACCCTTCTGTGTTCCTTCCCTGGTCGTCTTCCTGCGCTTGCTTCTCCCGCCTGCCCCGTGCCTCACACACAGTGCCCTGAGCAGATGTCCACAGATCCTTTTGATGGGTGGCTATCATGCTTTGTTCCTTGGTCCTATGTGGTCACCTTTTCAGTGCGTTATGTGCAGTGGTGGCTTCGGTACTTGAAGTAACCTCAGCCTCTGGTTTACTAGCTGAGCCAAGTTGTTCTCCACTAGTCTAGGGACCAGTTCCCCGATGTGGCCAAGTCGCTCCACACCGGTATACCGGCTATGGATGCGAGCCCAAGGGTGGATGGCTCAATTCCCGTAGCTCTAAGACTCCATCTTTTCTGATCCTGGGATGAGCTGTTCCAGCTCCAGACCCCAGGACCTTTCTCCTCTGCGTCCACTTCCTGACTGACTAATGTTCTACAGTCTGCATCCACTAACTAAACCCCACCTCCAGACTGGCTTCGGTACTGTGCTTTTCCTAAGGTGCAACTTGCCCTAACTATGGCCTATTGGAGTGTCGCTAAATTAAGAGTGTGACGCCCTGGCCTATCAGGTCGTCACAGCGTATTGTGCAATCTCCCCTTCTGCACAGTATCCACTCCTCCTTGGTTACGGATCCTGGTCCTTTGGTGTTGCTAACAGCTGAGCCAGTCAAAATCCTAGAAACACTTTGCACCGAACCCACCAGACACACCATTGGGGGGCCTGAAGGGAATAGGGCCGCCCAGATGGGGGGTTGGTAGGGGAAAGTAGGAAAGTGACAGAGAAGTGAAACAGGAGTGAAAGGAGTAGGAGGTGGAAGGTGACTCTCTGGGAGAGAGAGGACACTGGTCCGGAGCAGGGCTCCTGAAGTCTACTAGGTGGCAGACTTTGGTCTGGGCCTGGTAGGAGCTGGAACCCCGGTCGCAGGGGATCGTGTCAAGGGGCACGGAACTGCCGAGGAGGGCAGCCAGCAGCCTTGTGCCATCTCCGGGCAGGGGCCAGAGCACGACGGGGTACATGGCCCTAGGCCGGGAAGTAGCTTCACGCGTCCAGGTAATTTACCCAATGGGGGTGAAAACTTCAAGATTCATCCCCAACCCGCTCCAAAATCGGGGTACTAGCGCACCGATGGGATAGGACTTTCCCAAATTACAGTCCAAAGAAATCCTACGCGTGAACCCTGAGAGCAAGCTCACTCCGTTAGCCATACGGGTGAGCGAGACCTGAAAAGTTTCAAGCTTGAGGGTCCAACTAGTAAGAAGGTGCCACGGAGAAGGCCACAGGCTAACAGCAACACCAAGGGCATGGATCCATGCGTGCTCCCTCCATGTTGCAGTGGTGATCAGAATTCTGGTTTACAAGCTGTCGGTGTGATTATTCCTGGACTGAGTGAGTACGCTGAAAAAGCCCCTTTACCTCTCTCCAACGGCACCCCCTTCAACACCCACCGGGCCCCGGGGCACAAACCCCCTACCCACGGAGGGGTTAAACATCCTGCTGCTACACCATCGCCACTGGGCTCCCCAACAGCAGCGGTGGTCTCCCACATTACCACATACCGTGGGTGGCATCACAAACTTACACATCCCCTGTACATTCTATCCCCCCCTCTTTTTGAATTCGAGTGTCCGCGTGAACAGCCGGGTGCGGAGACCCCTCGAGCCACCGCGCTTCCGGATTCGAGTGGCTCGGCCGCTGGCACGGGGGCGGTACAAGAGTGTGTGCAACGACTTGTGACCTCCTCCTTACCCGGGAATGGGATACCACACTTCTGGCTGAGGTGCAGTACCTCTGTGGTGACTGCAGCCTCAGGGACGCCACAGTAGCTCATAGCACCAAGTTCCTGACCCGACCCCGGCAGACAAGACCTTCGACTCTGCCGGACAGAGGTGCTGAACGAGGTGGACAAGGCCCCAGCCAACAAGGTCAACAGTCTTATGTAAAGAGATGTGCTTTTTCACCAGTAATGCCGCCACTGTTGCCTATGGACTGTGTCTGGTATTCAAGAAAACTGCAATACCCCTCCTGCCCAAAAAAAAGAGAAAACCGACAAACGGATCCTTTGTAATTCAATTTCATACAATCCTTTTAAAAAAAGACGACTATAATTATCCAAGTAAATAACACATTGACTTGCAATTATTATTTTTTGTGTCCTGGCTTTGCTGGAAAGGAAGTTTCTCCCGCTACTATTTGCCCATGTTATGGAAGACCTAGGAAAGGTCTGTTACCGGAACCAATGTATGACTCTTTCTGAATGCAGGGGAAAAAAAGTAAGAAAAAAAAAAGAATCACATTGATCTAGCTAATCTTACTTTGCATAAATTTTACACACCATTGGCAGTGGTGTAATGTTGATGAAGTGCTATGTAAATTCACACTATTGAGAGCTCTTTTAATGTAGCACAGCAAGACAGCATCTTATTACCGCAGTCTGTAGGAGCAGGGCATCTTATCACTTAGGCATCCGATCTGCTGCTTACATTCTAGAATCTTTTTTAATTGTGATTAGAATAAAAAGAAGAAACGCTAATTATTCCTATTTTCTAATTTTTACTATTCCGTTCATCTCCGTGGAACAAATACGGGAGGAGGGAAGTGTAAGATTAGGCGTTTATAGATCTTCTCTGACAGCGGACATAACAGAAGAGCTTCATTAAAAACCCTGCGAAAATTGATATATTTTCCTGCTGATTCAAGTTATGAGATGATGGTGGATCCCCATGACAAAACTTCTTGCACCTTAGTGGACGAGGCCTCCCATTTATCATGAGGTTGGCATGTCAGGCGGTGTAAAGAACATCTGTGCTTGTGTCCTTATAGCAACACTACATAAGACAAAGATATTAAAAAGGGATTTTAAATTTACAAATACTAAACTTGTGTTTACGTGCTCTGCTATTCCTCGGTTTTGCTGGGTTGTCCTGCAGTGATGACGTGCCATACAAAACCATGCAACCGCTGCGTCCTCAGAGGTCTCAGGCCATACATGCAGGCATGTCCACATCATTCCACTGAAGCTGCCCTGACTAAAATCACAAATGACTTACTGCCAAAGCTAACAACCGCTTCTCCATACTCCTACTTCTAGACCTATCCTCAGCCTTTGACATTGTTGACCACTCCCTCCTACTACAGATCCTCTCTTCCCTTGGTGTCAGAGACCTCGCCCTCTCTTGGATCTCTTCATACCTCTCCAACCGCACTTTTAGTGTCTCCCATTCCCACACAACCTCTTCATCCCGCCATCTCTCTGTTGGCGTCCCTCAAGACTCTGTCCTGAGACCCTTACTCTTTTCCATCTATACATTTGGCCTGGGACAACTCATAAAGTCCCATGGCTTCCAGTACCACCTATATGCCGATGCCACTCAGATCTACCTCTCTGGCCCAGGTGCCACATCTCTGCTGTCCAGAATCCCGGAGTGCCTAACGGCTATATCTTCCTTCTTCTCCTCTCGCTTCCTAAAGCTCAATGTGGCCAAAACTGAACTGATCATCTTTCCTCCATCTCACCTACACTCTCCACCTGATCTATCTATTACAATAAATAACATCACGCTCTCCCCAGCACCCAAAGTTCGGTGCCTCGGAGTGACCTTTGACTCTGCCTTGTCCTTCATACCACACATCCAATCCCTCACCACCTCCTGCCGTCATCAACTCAAAAATATTTCCAGAATCCGCCCTTTCCTCAATTCCCAATCTACAAAAATGCTAGTGCATGCCCTCATAATCTCCCGCCTCAATTACTGTAACATCCTCCTCTGTGGTCTCCCTGCTAACACGCTCGCCCCTCTCCAGTCCATCCTTAATTCTGCTGCCCGACTGATCCACCTCTCTCCTCAATACCACCCCGCTTCTCCTCTCTGCAAATCCCTCCATTGGCTCCCAATCTTCCACCGTATCCAATTCAAACTACTAACCCTGACTTACAAAGCCATCCATAATCTATCTCCTCCATATATCTCTGAACTAATTTCTCACTACTCTCCAAAACGTCATCTCTGGTGCTCCCAAGACCTCCTGCTCTCCTCCTCTCTCATTCGCTCCTCACGCAACCGACTCCAAGACTTCTCCCGAGCATCCCCAGTCTCCTGGAACTCGGTGCCTCAACACGGCAGACTATCTACTACACTTGCAAACTTCAAATGGAACTTGAAAACTCATCTGTTCAGAAATGCTAATAACCTTGAGGAACCTCAAGACCCACCTCTTCCAACAAGCCTACAACCTACAATAGCCCTCAGTCCAATACACCACTGCACAACCAGCTCTGTCCTCACCTATTGTACCATCACCCATTCCCTGTAGACTGTGAGCCCTCGCGGGCAGGGTCCTCTCTCCTCCTATACCAGTCTGTCTTGTACTGTTAATGATTGTTGTACGTATACCCTCTTTCACTTGTAAAGCACCATGGAATAAATGGCGCTATAATAATAAATAATAATAATAATAATAACCTTCAATGACCTCACTGCTTCACCACCACCACAGCTGCCACCCCACCACCCTGCGGAGCTGCCGCCCCACCACCGTGCGGAGCTGCCGCCCCACCACCGTGCGGAGCTGCCGCCCCACCACCCTGCGGAGCTGCCGCCCGACCTACACCCCACCTACTGTCTCTTCCCCAAAATCCTATAGAATGTAAGCCCGCAAGGGCAGGGCCCTCTTCCCTCTGTACTAGTCTGTCTATTATAACTTATATGTGTTCTGTATGTAACGCCCTTCTCATGTACAGCACCATGGAATCAATGGTGCTCTATAAATAAATAATAATATTATTAATAATAATAATAATAATGAGCTGATTTTAGGGGCCTTGTAGAATACCCACAGCCGGATTTACACATGCTATGCCTCAAGCCAAAAGCACATAATTCTGCATCTCTTCCCCCGACCGTTAGTGTCACTGACTGATACTAACTTTTCCCACTTACATAATCTTCTGTCACAGAGATGGTGGTGGAGAAAGAAGCAGAGAGTGGATGCTGCACTCACATCTCCCACAGCTTTTATCACCCAGGATCCAGGACATCTTCAGAGCCAGCGCTGCACTCACATCTCCCACAGCTTCTATCACCCAGGAACCAGGATGTCTTCAGAGCCGGCGCTGCACTCACATCTCCCACAGTGTCTATCTTCAGAGCCGGCACTGCACTCACATCTCCCACAGTGTCTATCTTCAGAGCCGGCACTGCACTCACATCTCCCACAGCGTCTATCATCTAGGAACCAGGACTTATTTAGAGCCGGTGCTGTACTCACATCTCCCACAGTGTCTATCTTCAGAGCCAGCACTGCACTCACATTTCCCACAGCTTCTATCACCCAGGAACCAGGATGTCTTCAGAGCCGACGCTGCACTCAACATCTCCGAAAGCATCTATCACCCAGGACGTCTTCAGAGGGGGCAACGATGCAAGAAACTATAATAAGTAACTGCAACACTGCCCCTTGTGACTGAGCCAGACAGTGCAGGCTGTAGAGATGAGCAACATAAATCTTCCATTCAGTATATTTCATGTATGAAAACAAAAAAAAAAATTGTAAATTTTCATTCTGTATATACGCCTCCCCCCATCCTGTTGCACGATAGGCCATGATCTAGGTTGGTCTTATTTGAAGTCCAACCCTAGGAATAGCCCTTTAAATCCAATAATCCAATAAAGGGTAGCTGGTGCTGCACTCATCTCCCACAGCATCTATCATCTAGGATCCAGGCCGTATACAGAGGGGGCAACGCTGTGAGAAACTGTAGTAACTGCAATGCTGCCACCTGTGACTGAGACAGTGCAGATTCTAGAGATGGACAACGAAAATATACCATTCAAATTATTTCATGTATAAGGACATACACATTTTTTTACATTTTCCTTCTGTATATATGCCCCCAACTTGCATCGTAGATCATCATCTTTGTTGGGCTTATGGAAAATCCAACCCTAGGAATAGACCTTTAAATTCAATAAAGGGTAGCCAGTGCTGCACTCACATCTCCCATAGCATCTATCACCTAGGATCCAGGACATCTTCAGAAAGGGCAATGATGCTATAAACTATAGCAATTACAGTGCTGCCCCCGGTGACTGAGCTAGATAGTGCAGGCTGTAGGGAAGGCTGTAGGGATGGGCAACGTAAATCTACCACTCAGATTATTTCATGTAAAAAAACAAACAACCCGGCATTACTGAAAAATTTGTAAATTTTTGGTTGTCATTTCTTGTGTATACACACCACATTGACTGCTGTGCCATAGGCCATGGTCTAAGTTGGCCTTATGGAAAATCCAACCCTGGGAATAGCCCTTTAAATCCAGTAAAGGGTAGCTAGTGCTGCACTCACATCTCCCACAGCATATATCACCTAGGATTCAGAACATCTTCAAAGGGGGCAATGACGCAAAAAACTGAAGTAGGTTACTGCAGCACTGCCCCCCCTCCCCTTCATGACTGAGCCAGTCAGTGCAGGCTGTAGACTGTAGAGATTAGCAATGAAAATATATCGCTCAGATTATGTCATGTATATGAATGTAAAAAAACAGCATTTTATATGGACTTTTCAAAGTAATACTAAAAAATTTATAAATTTGTGGTTATTTTTTCTCTATATACACCCCCCTGACTACTGCGCTGTAGACTATGGTCTAAGTTGGTCTTATAGTAAATCCAACCCTAGGAATAGCCTTTTAAATCCAATAAAGGGTAGCTGGCACTGCTTTCACATCTCCCACAGCTTCTATCACCCAGAGTCCAGGATGCCTTCAGAGCTGGCGCTGCACTCACATCTCCCAGAGCTTCTATCACCCAGGATCCAGGATGTCTTTAGAGCCGGCGCTGCACTCACATCTCCCAGAGCTTCTATCACCCAGGATCCAGGATGTCTTTAGAGCCGGCGCTGCACTCACATCTCCCAGAGCTTCTATCACCCAGGATCCAGGATGTCTTCAGAGCCGACGCTGTACTCACATCCCCCACAATGTCTATCACCCAGGATCCAGGATGTCTTCAGAGCCGGCGCTGCACTCACATCTCCCAGAGTTTCTATCACCCAGGATCCAGGATGTCTTCAGAGCCGGCGCTGCACTCACATGTTCCACATCGTCTATCACCCAGGATCCAGGATGTCTTAAGAGCAGGCGCTGTACTCACATCTCCCACAACGTCTATCACCCAGGATCTAGAACGTCTTCAGAGGGGGCAATGATGCAAGAAACTGTAGTAAGTAACTGCAGAGCTGCCCCCAGTATCTGAGCTGGACAGTGCAGGCTGTAGAAATGGGCAACGTAAATATATTGTCCAAATTTTATATAGCCTTTTCAAAATAATACTGAAAAATGTGATAAATGTTTGGTTAGTTCTTCTCTATACAGTTAGGTCCAGAAATATTTGGACAGTGACACAAGTTTTGTTATTTTAGCTGTTTACAAAAACATGTTCAGAAATACAATTATATATATAATATGGGCTGAAAGTGCACACTCCCAGCTGCAATATGAGAGTTTTCACATCCAAATCGGAGAAAGGGTTTAGGAATCATAGCTCTGTAATGCATAGCCTCCTCTTTTTCAAGGGACCAAAAGTAATTGGACAAGGGACTCTAAGGGCTGCAATTAACGCTGAAGGAGTCTCCCTCGTTAAACTGTAATCAATGAAGTAGTTAAAAGGTCTGGGGTTGATTACAGGTGTGTGGTTTTGCATTTGGAAGCTGTTGCTGTGACCAGACAACATGCGGTCTAAGGAACTCTCAATTGAGGTGAAGCAGAACATCCTGAGGCAGAAAAAAAGAAAAAATCCATCAGAGAGATAGCAGACATGCTTGGAGTAGCAAAATCAACAGTCGGGTACATTCTGAGAAAAAAAGAATTGACTGGTGAGCTTGGGAACTCAAAAAGGCCTGGGCGTCCACGGATGACAACAGTGGTGGATGATCGCCGCATACTTTCTTTGGTGAAGAAGAACCCGTTCACAACATCAACTGAAGTCCAGAACACGCTCAGTGAAGTAGGTGTATCTGTCTCTAAGTCAACAGTAAATAGAAGACTCCATGAAAGTAAATACAAAGGGTTCACATCTAGATGCAAACCATTCATCACTTCCAAAAATAGACAGGCCAGAGTTACATTTGCTGAAAAACACCTCATGAAGCCAGCTCAGTTCTGGAAAAGTATTCTATGGACAGATGAGACAAAGATCAACCTGTACCAGAATGATGGGAAGAAAAAAGTTTGGAGAAGAAAGGGAACGGCACATGATCCAAGGCACACCACATCCTCTGTAAAACATGGTGGAGGCAACGTGATGGCATGGGCATGCATGGCTTTCAATGGCACTGGGTCACTTGTGTTTATTGATGACATAACAGCAGACAAGAGTAGCCGGATGAATTCTGAAGTGTACCGGGATATACTTTCAGCCCAGATTCAGCCAAATGCCGCAAAGTTGATCGGACGGCGCTTCATAGTACAGATGGACAATGACCCCAAGCATACTGCCAAAGCTACCCAGGAGTTCATGAGTGCAAAAAAGTGGAACATTCTGCAATGGCCAAGTCAATCACCAGATCTTAACCCAATTGAGCATGCATTTCACTTGCTCAAATCCAGACTTAAGACGGAAAGACCCACAAACAAGCAAGACCTGAAGGTTGCGGCTGTAAAGGCCTGGCAAAGCATTAAGAAGGAGGAAACCCAGCGTTTGGTGATGTCCATGGGTTCCAGACTTAAGGCAGTGATTGCCTCCAAAGGATTCGCAACAAAATATTGAAAATAAAAATATTTTGTTTGGGTTTGGTTTATTTGTCCAATTACTTTTGACCTCCTAAAATGTGGAGTGTTTGTAAAGAAATGTGACAATTCCTACAATTTCTATCAGATATTTTTGTTCAAACCTTCAAATTAAACGTTACAATCTGCACTTGAATTCTGTTGTAGAGGTTTCATTTCAAATCCAATGTGGTGGCATGCAGAGCCCAACTCGCCAAAATTGTGTCACTGTCCAAATATTTCTGGACCTAACTGTATATTGTCCAAATTTGATATAGCCTTTTCAAAATAATACTGAAAAATGTGATAAATGTTTGGTTAGTTCTTCTCTATATACGCCCCCCTGACAACTGCGCCGTAGGCCATGGTCTAGGTTGGCCTTTTAGGAAGTCCAACCCTACGGATAGCCCTTTAAATCCAGTATTGTATCTGCATCACATATAACAGTGCCTTCTGATCATATAGCAATGAATCGCTTAACCCCCGATTAGTTTTCTTCCAGAAGATAGACATTCTGCTCCAGCTTTACACAATGTCACAGCCCCTCTCATTACAAATCACTACAGTAATGACAAAAATCTAAAATAACAGCAGTAAAAAAAAAAACAACCCCGCACACAATGCATTCCACCGCGCTCACGTCATCCGGAGCCTATCAAGAGAATAGGGGGGAAAAATGAATAATTCAACTCTAAACACTCCGTGATTTGACATCATGCTACAACATAGCATTGTACCGAATATCGCGTTGGTAATAGAGCTTAATACCCAGTTAAAAAAAAATATATATATATAACAAACACAAAAAGACATTTCCCATTGTTTCAGTAGAAATGCACAGAACCTTACATAATTTCAGTCAAGGAGAAAGAAAAGAAAAAAAAAAAACACCTTATTACTTCTAACTCCTGCGAGCCATTTTGGTCTCCAAAGGTTTTAGACCGCCCGAGGACATGTGTCTGCAGTGTTTTCGGGAAATGACTTTCCTTCTCACGAAACACTGCTATGTTCTGAAGCGCTGCTGCCCTGGAGCGTACCCACTCAATTTTCTGATTAACCCCTGCGCTGCTGAAAAGCCTGCAACACATTACCAGGCGATGGAAGGGGATTTCGCCGGCCTCCTCTGTTTAACATTAATCAGATTTTTAATTCCACATGATATTGTTTTTTTGCGCCTGGAGATGGTGTGATGGTCTGAAGCGTTATGTATAGATTGCATATTCTGGCGGTTGGGAAAAAGAAGAGGAAAGTAACAAGGGAAGACTCTTCATTCTCTAGTTTTTTTTGACTCGGTGAAGTGCAAGATCATGAGCGTTGAATTTTAACACAATTATGGAGTTTCGATACGTCTTTTTTTTTTTTTTTTAAAGTCAGCTGAGTATGATGTTTTCGGAAGATTTAGCCCACCAACTTACCTGTATGGGGGTCTTCTGACTCTTCCCGACATATGAAGTCCCTGGAAAGGGGGTCGAGTAGTTTTAATAAAACCAACCAATCTTTTTGTTCTTCAGACAGATAATCCGCTGCAGAAGTAGACTGGCAGCAGTTTACTCTGATTATCACTGCACAACCAGCTCTGCCCTCACCTATTGTACCATCACCCATTCCCTGTAGACTGTGAGCCCTCGCGGGCAGGGTCCTCTCTCCTCCTATACCAGTATGTTTTGTACTGTTAATGATTGTTGTACATATACCCTCTTTCACTTGTAAAGCGGCATGGAATAAATGGCGCTATAATAATAAATAATAATAATAATAATAATAATAATAATTATCCTATGCAGAACCCACAAACATTTCCATCAGAGGTTTATTCACATATAAAGTTATTTTTATTTATATATTTTATATATATATATATATATATATATATATATATATATATATATATATATATATAAAAATATATACATACATATATAAAAAAATATATAATATATAAAAAATATATAATATATATATATATAAAAAATATATAATATATATATATATAAATATTATATATATATATAAATATTATATATATAAATATTATTTATATATATATATATATATATATATATATATATATATAAATAAATATTATATATATATATATATATATATATATATATATAGTGCAATCCAGGTTCGGACTGGCCCACCGGCAAGTCGGAGAATCCTCTGGTGGGCCCAACTACACGGCAAACACTGACAAGAGATGGCGGACTCCTCCCCTAGCACAGCTGTTCACTGCTGAGGTAATCTGCATCCATTCTGGTACACTCCCTCCTTCGCCTGCTGTGCTGGCGTTAGGAGCTGGAGTCAGACTGACACCTGTGCAGGAGAGGCGCCACTAACAGTAACACCTCTTTATATGTGGGAGAAAGGGGACTTGGCTATACAGTGGGGGGGGGGGAGTATTTAGCCAGCCACCAATTGTGCAAGTTCTCCCACTTATAAAGATGAGATTTGCCTGTAATTGACATCATAGGTGACCACAACTATGAGAGACAACATGAGAAAAAATCCAGAAAATCACCGCGTCTGATCTGGCAAGATTTTTTTTTTGCAAATTATGGTGGAAAATAAGTATTTAGTCACCTAAAAACATGCAGGATTTCTGGCTCTCACAGACCTGTAACATTGTTTATAAGAGGCTCCTCTGTCCTCCACTCATTACCCTGTTTGAGCTTTTTATCAGCATAACAGACACCTGTCCACAACCTCAAACAGTCACACTCCAAACCCCACTATAGGGAAGACTAAAGAGTTATCAAAGGACCACAGAAACAAAACTGTAGCCCTGCACCAGGCTGGGAAGACTGAATTTGCAATAGGCAAGCAGCTTGGTGTGATGAAATCAACTGTGGGAGCAATAATAAGAAAATGGACCACTAATAATCTCCCTTGATCTGGGGCTCCTCACAGGATCTCACCCCATGGGGTCAAAATGATCACAAGAACGATGAGCAAAAATCCCAGAATCACTCGGTGGGACTTAGTGAATGACTTACAGCAAGATGGAATTGCAGCTGTATATTGCTCAGGCCAAAAGACTACTACTACTCCAGCAGGATACAGCTAAACCCCCACTAGGTGGAGGCAACACAGGTGCAGGTGGAGCCATTCACACTCACTTCGAAATATGGAGGAGGTGATGGCTGGATGGTAAAACTGCACACTGGTGGCTTGCATAGAGCACTGTTCACACTAGCAGACGCACAGTCACAAACCCGCAGCCTATTAGGTGACGCCCATACTATTAGATCAGGCGGGCTGCCAAGCCGTACCCCCACTGCGCGCTACGTAGGGACATTTATATTATATATAGTGTAGGGACCTACAAGCATGAGGTTCCCGTGACGAGGGTTGTAGGCTTACGTCTTATGGCCATAACGCTAACAAAAAACCTCAAAAACTTTTTTGTACAGGATACAGCCAGGTCCCTTTTTGTTAGGCCTTGCTATTAGAGTTTCTGTCCCTACGTAGCGCGCAGTGGGGGTATGGCTTGGCAGCCCGCCTGATCTAATAGTATGGGCGTCACCTAATAGGCTGCGGGTTTGTGACTGTGCGTCTGCTAGTGTGAACAGTGCTCTATGCAAGCCACCAGTGTGCAGTTTTACCATCCAGCCATCACCTCCTCCATATTTCGAAGTGAGTGTGAATGGCTCCACCTGCACCTGTGTTGCCTCCACCTAGTGGGGGTTTAGCTGTATCCTGCTGGAGTAGTAGTAGTCTTTTGGCCTGAGCAATATACAGCTGCAATTCCATCTTGCTGTAAGTAATGATATTTTCTTTTTTGCTTTTATATTAGACTTAGTGAATGACCTGCATAGAGCTGAGACCATAACAAAGGCTACCATCAGTAACACACTACGTTGGCAGGGACTCAGATCCTGCAGTGCCAGATGTGTCCCCCTGCTTAACCAGTACATGCCCGGGCCCATCTGAAGTTTGCTAGTGAGCACTTGGATTATTCAGAAGAGTATTGGGATAATGTCATATAGGCTGATGAAATCAAAGTAGAACTGTGTGGTAGAAAACAACTCGTCATGTTTGGAGGAGACAGAATGCTGAGTGGCATCCAAAGAACACCATACCTACTGTGAAGCATGGAGGTGGCAACATCATGCTTTGGGGCTGTTTCTCTCCAAAGAGACCAAGACGACTGATCCGTGTACATGAAAGAATGAATAGGGCCATGTATAGTGGGTTTTTGAGTGCAAACCTCCTTCCATCAGAAGGGCATTGAAGATGAAACATGGCTGGGTCTTTCAGCATGATAATGATCCCAAGCACACCGCCAGGTCAACGAAGGAGTGGCTTCGTAAGAAGCATATGAAGGTCATGGAGTGGCCTAGCCAGTCTCCAGATCTCAACCCCATAGAAAACCTTTGGGGGAAGTTGAAGGTCCGTGTTGCCCAGGCTCAAAACATCACTGCTCTAGAGGAGATCTGCATGGAGGAATGAGCCAAAATACCATCAACAGTGTGTGCCAACCTGGTGAAGACTTACAGAAAACGTTTCACCTCTATCATTATGAACAAAGGATACAGAACAAAATATTGAGATGAACTTTTGTTATTGACCAAATACTTATTTAGACCATAATTTTCAAAAAATAATTTTGCCAAATCAGACGCGGTGATTTTTTGGATTCGTTTTCTCATTTTGTCTCTCATAGTTGTGGTCACCTATGATGTTAATTACAGGCAAATCTCATCTTTTTAAATGAAAGAACTTGCACAATTGGGGGCTGCCTAAATACTTTTTTCCCTACTGTATACGCTATATATGGAAGAGGGAAAACTAAGTTATATACACGTGGTCAAAATTGTTGTTCCCCCTAGTCCTCGTTTAATGAAAGAAAACCCCACAATGGTCACAGAAATAACTTGAATCTGACAAAAGTAATAATAAATAAAAAAAATCTATGAAAATGAACAAATGGAAGTCAGATATTGCTGCTTTTCTGCTTACACAGCATTTAAAAAAAATAAATTAAACTCATGAAACAGGCCAGGACAGAAGTGATGGCGCCCCTGAAAATAATGTGACAAAACGGACATGTTAAATCAAGGTGTGTCAAGTAAGTAGCATCACAGGTGTCTACAATCTTGTAATAAGTCAGTGGACCAGTATATAGGGCTACAGATACTCACTGTGCTGTTTGGTGACATGGTGTGTACCACACTCAACATGGACCAAAGGAAGCAAAAGAAAGTTGTCTCAGGAGATTAGAAAGAAAATTATAGACAAGCATGTTAAAAGTAAAGATTATAAGACCATCTCCAAGCAGCTTGATGTTCCTGTGACAAAAGTTGCACATATTATTCAGAAATTTAAGATCCATGGGACTGTAGTCAACCTCCCTGGGTGTGTCCGCAGGAGGAAAATTGATGACAAATAAAAAAAGAGATGGATAAAATGAATGCTAACAAAAGAGCCCAGAAAAACTTCTAAACAGATTAAACGTGAACTTCAAGCTCAAGGAACATCAGTAGCAAATAGCACCATCAGTCGTTGTTTGAGCCAAATTGGATTTCATGGGAGACGACCAAGGAGGACACCATTGTTGGAAAAAAAAAATCATAAAAAAAGCCAGACTGGAATTTGCCAAACTACATGTTGACAAGCCACAAAGCTTCTGGGAGAATGATCTCTGGACAGATGAGACAAAAAATTGAACTTTTTGGCAAGGCACATCAGCTCTATGTTTACAGATGGAAAAATGAAGCATATCAAGAAAAAAACACTGTCCCTACAGTGAAACATGGAGGAGGCTCTGTTCTATTCTGGGGCTGCTTTGCTACATCTGCACAGGGTGTTTTGAATCTGTGCAGGGTACAATGAAATCTCAAGACAATCAAGGGATTCTAGAGAGAAATGTGCTGCCCAGTGTCAGAAAGCTTGGTCTCGGTTGCAGGTCATGGGTCCTGCAACAGGATAATGACCCAAAACACACAGCTAAAAACACCCAAGAATGGCTAAGAGGAAAACATTGGACTATTCTGACGTGGCTTCTATGAGCCCCGACCTAAATCCTATTGAGCATCTTTGGAAAGAGGTTATAGGTTATATTTGCTATATGTGGAAGCTGGGGGACTAGGCTATATATGCTATATGTGGAATAGGGGGACTTAGTTATATACGCTATATGTGGGGGAGTGGGGACTTGACTATATACACTATATGTGGAGGAGGGAAGACGACGTTATATATGCTTATGCGGGGGAGGGGGACTTGACTATATACGCTATATATGGGGAAGGGGGGACTAGATTATATAGGCTATATGTGGGAGAGGGGGGACTTGTCTACATAGGCTATATGTGGCAGAGAGGGGATTTGGCTATATAGGCTATATGTGGTAGAGGGGAGTCTTTGCTATACAGGCTATATGTGGGAGAGGGGGACATAGCTATATGCGCTATATGTGGGGCAGGGGGACTAGATTATATAGGTTATATGTGGGAGAGGGGAGACTTGGCTATATAGACTATATGTGGGGGAGGGGGGACTTGGCTATATAAGCTATATGTGAGGGAGGGGGACTTGGCTATATAGGCTATATGTGGGGGATGAAGGACAAGGCTATATAGGCTATATGTGGGAGAGGAGAGACTAGGCTATATAGGCTTATGTAGCAGAGGGGGGACTTTGCTATATGGGCTATATGTGGGGGAGGAGAACTTGGCTATATAGGCTATATGTGGGGGAGGGGGACTTGGCTATATAGGCTATATGTGAGTGAGGAAGGACAAGGCTATATAGGCTATATGGGGGAGAGGAGGGAGTAGGCTATATAGGCTTATGTAGCAGAGGGGGGACTTGGCTATACATGCTATTTGTGGGGGAGGGAGGACTAAGTTATATAGGCTATATGTGGGAGAGGGGGGACTTTGCTATATACGCTATATGAGGGGGAAGGGGGACTAGGTTATATATGCTATATGTGGGAGGGGAGTTATTTTGCTATACTGCATAGTCTATATGTTGGGGATGGGAACTTTGCTATATAGGCTATATGTGGGGGAGGGGGGCTTGACTATATAATGCTATCTGTAGGCGAGGGGTGACTAGGTTATATAGGCTATATGTGAGAGGGGAGACTTTGCTATATAGGCTATATATGGCAGAGAGGGGACTAGGCTATAAAGGCTATATGTGAGGGAGGGGTGACTAGGTTATCTAGGCTACATGTGGGAGAGGCGGGACTTTGCTATATAGGCTATATGTGGGAGGGGGGACTTTGCTATATAGGCTATATGTGGGAGAGGCGGGACTTTGCTATATAGGCTATATGTGGGAGAGAACTATATATATATATATATATATATATATATATATATATATATATATATATATATACACCTAAGTATGTTACTGTACCTTTTTTTCCTAAGGCTGGGTAGACCCCCGGTGAATCTGGCATATATCCCTAATGTAGTTGCACCATCTTCATCCACCCTACAGAGAGGAGCTATGTGTTTTCTGCTTATGTACTCTCCAGATAGAAGAAATGGCTTACAGATTGTTCTGAGCAAACTTACAAATCAGGCGTAAGTCATCTAAAAAAAAAGGAGATGTGTGATGGACCCTACAAACACTTGATAAAAGACCTGCGCTGACACTTCAGAAGAAGAGAAGACAGAGAGGCTTGAAGGAACCGACCAAGACAATAAATAGGATGTGCTGCCTCCCAGGATGGATCGCTCTCGTGAAAAATACATATGTTGTACTGTATTCCCAATGTGATGCATCATTCAGAAGGTATCAGAAAACTTACATTTATTTTATTCTATAGCCTGCAGGTGCCATTGTTTATAATGCTGTCTATGGAGGGGTAGAACCAATGAACGCGTTCTGTAGACAGTAACCGATGAAGACCTGACAATGCTGTTCTGCTTAGATGTAGACACCATAACAGAGCGATGCAGCTGTAATGATGAATGATGCTCTTTTATAGATGTAATGTTAAGGGAGAAAAAGAAATAAAGATATAACCTGTACATAGAAATCATTGATAGTTTATCATATGATCTTATTGATATGTACTGAGGACCAGTCAACACAAAAAATCATGTACCGAGACCTACGAGTCAACTTGTGCACACCATGTATAATTACATCCTTAAATGTGATATTATCATTGTATTCCTGGACTGGTTATACAACTAATAAATTAGATAAACCGCCAGAATGCATTGATCGGTTGTACTCTTGTTAGTAATCGGGTTTGCAGGAGTTAATTTCTGCTAGCCTGTGGATTGCTGCTTGAGTCACATGTTGCAGGAGACCTATCACAGTCGCCTCCACCTTTTTATGATGGTGGGGCCCGTTTCTCCCATGCCGATTATAGCTTTATGCCATCTGGTACTTGTGCTTTGTTATCCAGTTGCTGGTGAACTTGTGCCCTTGTTAGTACTTGGGCTTGAAGTAGTTAATTTTTGCTAGCCTGTGGATTGCTGCTTGAGTCACATGTTGCAGAAGACCTATCACAGTCGCCTCCACCTTTTTTAAGATGGTGGAGCCTGTTCTCTCATGCCGATTATAGCTTTATGCGATCTGGTCCTTGTGCTTTGATATCCAGATGCTGGTGAACTTCTGTTTGCTGTTTTGTGTCTTGTGGAAATGTTATTGTCTGATTATTTCCTTCCTTCCTTTAGTTTCCTCCTGATCACGCATTGTCTATACCTCTGTGAGTGATTGCGAGTTCAAGTTTTGTTTTCCCCCATTTGTTTATTTGTGTGGGATTTACCAGTCCTGTGCCAACATTCTCCTAGGTGGAGGGTTGTTCAGGAGCTAGGGAAAGGAAGGCAGTCCAAACATCGTCACCTTCACACGTACCTTTGGCATCAGGGTCAGCTAGGGTTCCCCAAGTCAGAGGGACAATTTAGGCTCCCCTGTCCCTAGTGATCCAGTCACATGCCGTGACACACATCCCAATATACACATTGAGAAAGGCTGTTGAACAACGATACATTTTAGGGTGCATAAAAGATTCGATAAAGTTGATAAAAGCCAGCTTATTTGTAGAAAGGTGGCCTAGGTCGTCGTGTTCCTACCCTTGAAGACACCACCCATACTGTTACGACATATGTGAATTGTGTCCTATGTCTTTGTACACAATGGGATGTTCTCATGTATCATGACATATTGGAATGCATAAGAACGGTTATGTAGGATGTTCGTAAGAAAGCTTGTCTAGATACTGATTGTAGGACAAGCAAGAGTTAAGTGTGGGACTAGCCCATAAGGGGAGGAGCCAGCTCTTAGGGTAAGGGACTGCTTTCAGTTTAGAAGAGAGATAGGGTTTGACTCGTGACTAGTATGGATGTGCAATTCATATACTATACCAAGATGTCATTTAGTGGGTGCTTCTTGGCAACTATGTAAATGTGCCCGGGGCAGTAGCCATTAGCGAGCGTTGCATTTTGTGTGCCCCGTAACGCTACAGAAAATAGTGTTGAGTGAATGAAAATGTAGAGTTGCGGCATTGGTACCTAAGAGTCTGGGGCCTTCACCTTCTCTGGGATTGCACATTGTGCGGTACCATATTTCTTCATACCTGTAATAAAGAAAACAGACCAAAGCTTAAGAACAACGTCTCCTATATTTGGGTAAACTCACATACATGAAATAATTATACATTCTCCATTTTTCTCTTTACAATGAACTGGTTCTTCAGTAAGAGTTACATATGGCATCTTATTATCTTCAATAGAGGCCACAGGAAAGTAGGGGAAGGCTGAATTATCCGCATCCTAGAGATATAAAGCTACATGGGTCCAGTGTGTTGCTGTGGCTGCTACCTCAGACACTGCTTTGTTACTTATCAGGGGCTGCTCGTAGAGCCGCCAACTGTGTGCCAATGTCTTTCAGCTGGGCGTCCCTTCTTCACTCAGGTCCCCCCATTCCGCTGGCCAACACTGACTACGCACTTTTAACAAGCTTGCCTCGTAAAAGTCCTCTTGATGTTTCTGCCTCTGAAGAGCTAACTCTGTATCCTGCACCCGGTCTACTCACATGCATTCTTTACATGTCCTTTATCTTTTGCTTCCGGTCCCCAATTAACTTCGAAAACAAGTACTTCCTCTCCTCCTGACTAATAATCCTCCGTCTTCCTCATAAACTAGGAGTTAACCCTCACACCTCCTTAACATAGGATCCTGTAGCTCCAAACAAACCAGGAGGAAACCAATGACCTCTTGTGGACGGTGTTAGTACTGCGGCCAAGAGGAATAAAACATGGTATAATCACTCAGGACCATCTGAGTCTAATAAAACATGTACCAACATTTGCAATAAACAACTAATGTCTTCAGGGGGCACACCTAGATCCACCCTCTTACGACAATAAATGAGACCCTAGTGAGACAGCAAGATTTGAGAAACTGGACGGACACGTGAAAGCTGGAACAATGGGCAGCAACTAATAGAATGGTTTTTAACAGGGAGAAATGCAAAGTCATATATCTTGGCAAGAATAATGAAAAGACCATATACAGCCTGGGAGGAATAAAGCTATCCAACAGCATGTGTGAAAAAGACTTAGGTATACTAATAGATCACAGACTGCACAGGAGTCAACAGTGTGACGCAGCAGCAAAAAAGGCAAACGCCATTCTAGGATGTATTAACAGAAGCATACAGTCTAGATCACATGAAGTCATTATTCCCCTCTACTCCTCTTTGGTCAGACCTCATCTGGAATATTGTGTCCAGTTCTGGGCACCACATTTTAAAAAAAGACATCAACAAACTGGAGCAAGTTCAGAGAAGAGTGACCAGAATGGTGACTGGTCTGCAAACCATGTCCTTTTGAGGAATGGTTACAGGATTTAGGATTGTTTAGCTTGCAAAAGAGGAGACTGAGAGGAGACTTAATAGCGGTCTACAAATATCGTAAAGGCTGTCACACTGTAGAGGGATCAGTTTTATTCTCCTTTTCACAAGGAAAGACTAGAAGCAATGGGATGAAACTGATGGGGAGGAGACACAGATTAGATATTAGAAAAAAAAATTTGACAGTGTGGGTGATCAATGAGTGGAACAGGCGACCACGAGAGGTTGTGAGGTCTCCTTCAATGGAAGTCTTTAAAAAGAGGTTGGACGGACATCTGTCTTGGATGATGTAGTGAATCCTGCTTTGAGCAGGGGGTTGGACTAGGTGACCCAGGAGGTTCATTCCAACTCTAATATTCTATGATTCTAAAGTCAACGTCAAAATATTCCCTGGCCAAGAACGGAATGAGTCCTCTCGTAACGGTACTCGGAAGGATGCTTAGAATAAGCCCGCTGTAGTTTATAGATCTGTGGGAACTGACCGAAATGGGAATGAACGCAACATGAGAGTGCAGTCGTAGGCAGCAAATCCAAAAACGTCGTTAGTCCCTGTTGCTGGGATGACATTGAACCACAGGTGGACCAGAATGACTTTTGCATGCTAGGCTGGTTGATGAAGGAAGGACTGGAAACATCGGCGAGATCTTGAAGTAAAGTGTGTCCTAGGGCGCCTTGTACTTTGGAAACTGTGCTTAAGTAGTGATCCGGCTGTCACACATATAATGTGTTGGAAGAACTATACAAGTTGTTCAGTAAAAGACTGTTGTTTTAGAACTATTGGCCTCTGTTACTTCTATCTTTGCTGTGAATTGGTCCAGAAGCAAGGGTGATGAGTGGCTTGCAAAAAGATATGACCTGCACCACAGTAGTCCATGCATCCAGCTAGGACAACAAGCCTCATACATTTGTCTTCTGATAGCTGGGCATGCTTACATAGGACAATGATCCATGGTACCTGCCAATCACAGGTGCATACAAGAAGAAAGCAGATGGGTGCCAACTACTAAGGGTGCAAGAGTTGTGGCAGAACATAGCCCTGAGCCTAAGGGGTACTTTGCACGTTGCGACATCGCTACTGCGATCTCGTCGGGGTCAAATCAAAAGTGACGCACATCCGGCGCCGGTAACGACGTTGCAACGTGTAAAGCCTAGAAGCACCGATAAACGATCGCAAAAGCGTCGAAAATCGGTGATCTGTGTAGTGTCGGTCATTTCCATAATTTTGCTGCAGCGACAGGTACGATGTTGTTCCTCGTTCCTGCGGCAGCGCACATCGCTGTGTATGAAGCCGCAGGAGCAAGGAACATCTCCTACCTGCGTCCCGGCTGCAATGAGGAAGGAAGGAGGTGGACGGGATGTTTACATCCCACTCATCTCCGCCCCTCTGGTTCTATTGGCCGCCTGCCGTGTGACGTTGCTGTGACGCCGCACGACCCGCCCCCTCAGGAACGAGGCGGGTCGCCGGCCAGAGCGATGTCGCAGGGCAGGTAAGTGCGTGTGAAGCTGCCGTAGCTATAATGTTCTCTACGGCAGCTATCACAAGATATCGCAGCTGCGACGGGGGCGGGGACTATCGCGCTCAGCATCGCTACAATCGGCTAGCGATGTCGCAGCGTGCAAAGTACCCCTAAGGCTAAATTCCTCCAGAGCAAAGACACTGGAAGTTTTCCACTATTTATTCCCTTGCGGAAAATCTGCTGCATTTCACAGTGCCAATATAGAATATGAGATTTTAAGAAATTTTATACATGTGCTGTGAAAAATATCGGCAGCTATAATTGACCAGAGTTACATTTCCTAGCAGAAAGTCATTGGCTTTCTCAAATAGGTTGTCTTCTGCCGGCTCTTTGGGCCCCATTAGCATGTAAACATGTGTGCCTATTATTGGATTGTCTGCTACGCTGATTGGTTGATAAAAAAAAAAAGCTAAAAACACCAATATATATTACATAGTCACATATATACTTAAGGGCACTTTACACGCTGCAATATCGCTATCGATATCGCTAGCGAGCGTACCCGCCCCCGTCGGTTGTGCGTCACGGGCAAATCGCTGCCCGTGGCGCACAACATCACTAACACCCGTCACACGTACTTACCTGCCTAGCGACGTCGCTGTTGCCGGCAAACCGTCTCCTTTCTAAGGGGGCGGTGCGTGCGGCGTCACAGCGACGTCACTAAGCGGCCACCCAATAGAAGCGGACGGGCAGAGAGGAGCGGGCGGAACATCCCGCCCACCTCCTTCCTTCCGCATTGCGGGCAGCCGCAGGAACGAGGTTGTTTCTCGTTCCTGCGGTGTCACACGTAGCGATGTGTGCTGCCGCAGGAACGATGTACAACCTGCGGCATGAACAACCAACGATATTATGAAAATGGACGACGTGACAACGATCAACGATTTTTGACGCTTTTGCGATCGGTGGTCGTCGCTCCTTGGTGTCACATGCAACGATATCGCTAACGACGCCGGATGTGCGTCACTAACGACGTGACCCCAACGATATCTCGTTAACGATATTGTTGCGTGTAAAGCACCCTTTAGGTGTTCTGAGCACTCAATGAGAAGTGTGCAAAATGCAAAAAATTATGTGAATGTCTTTTTTTTCTCAGCAGCTGTTTTTTTTTTAAGAACTTCCATGAGATTTATCTGTATAGGACCTGCTGGACTTGGTCCTTTCTATATTGTGCTGTGTGTCTGTAGCACACTGACAGATGTAGGTTTTAAGTGCAGCTCAGAGGTTGGGTGAGCTGTACACATATATTTTCCCCTGTATAACATTGATGAATCGTAAGCAAGAGGCGTCCTGCAGGGAAAAAGAGAAGAAAGAAGAATGTGTCAGAATGGGCTTTCTCAGTGTAATGACACACAGCCCAGTTGTCCTTACTGATCTCATTAACAGCATCTACTGTGATTATAAACGTGGGAGAGGATTAGAGCAGAGCTGTGTATCACTACAAACAACTTCTGCTACTGCAGCTCTCATTCCACGGAACTGTTAGTGTGATGAGATGTGGGAGTAGAGCAGAGCTGACAGTACTGTGAGAGGAGAGATACAAAGGATATTTAGAATTACACACAGCTCTGCTCTACTCCCCCTCCCACTACACTGACAGTGCCGTGAGAGAAGAGCTGCAAGAGGTATTGGTAAAGAAATATTATTAACAGCATCTACTGTGATTATAAATGTGGGACAGAAGTAGAGCAGAGCTGTGTATCACCACAAACATCGTGTACAACTGCAGCTCTTATCCCACGGAAGGGTCAGTGTTTAGAGCTATCCTAACAGTACTGTGTGAGGAGAGCTGCAAAGGATGTTTGTAGTTACACACAGCTCTGCTCTACTCCCCCTCCTACTACACTGACAGTGCCCTCAGAGGAGAGCTGCAAGAGGTATTGGTAATGAAATATCATTAACAGCATCTACTGTGATTATAAATGTGGGAGAGGAGTAGAGCACAGCTGTGTATCACTACAAACACAGTCTGCAACTGCAGCTCTCATTCCACGGAACGGTCAGTGTGATGGGATGTGGGAGTAGAGCAGAGCTGACAGTGCTGTGAGAGGAGAGCTGCAAAGGATGTTTAGAATTACACACAACTCTGCGCTACTCTACTCCCCCTCCCACCAAGCTCACAGTGATGTGAGAGGAGAGCTGCAAGAGGTACTGTTTGCCTGCCTGGCCTTCCTCCCCCTGTCGCTGTCATAGACATTAATTTAGGTGCAGGCAAACAGACAGACAGGTGTGGGAATAGATAGCAAGACCCAACCCACATACTCCCTTCCTGTTTCACCTGTCAATCAAATAGCAGTGCATTGATGGAACTTTACTTGCACATATTTCTGAAATAAAACATCCAATCTTTGAACAAAAGGTATGGTTACATTCAGCATCCTAGCACTAGTAAACCACTGGCTTTACTTTATATATGAAAATCCTGCTGGTTGGTTCCCTTGAATGAGTGCCTATTGTCATCCCCAATTCTGGACACTGCACAGTGAGTGTCCTTAGATAGCACTTTTCACCAGTTATAGCATGATAATCAGGCCACATCATGTTATAGTGGGTGCAGAGCTGAGTAAAACATGGTGTTTATTGTTTATTTCTTATCTCTGTTGCATAAATATTAGCTTATAGTTTAGATTCTTATTTCCCCTTCATCCAAGTAGTCATTTAAAATAACTCTTGTAATGTGGGGGGTAGGGTGATTGGGGGTGGGATAGGGTGATTGGGGGGGAGGGAGTGGGAATGTCCTCCAAGAATGTCAGAACAGGCTTTCTCTTTTTTTTTTTTTTTTGAGACATGTAATGACACTGTTGTCCTTACCAGTCTCACTGTCAGCACCTACTGTGATTGCAACCAGAGATGGGAAGTAGAGCAGAGCTGGGTTTCATAGCAATACCTCTTGTAGCTTTCCTCTCACAGCACTGTTAGTGTTAGGGATGGGAGAGTAGAGCATGGTTGTCTTTTATTACTAATACGTCTTGCAGCTCTCCTCTCATTGCACTGTCACTCTGGTGGGAGGGGGAGTAGAGCAGAGCTGTGTGTAATTACAAACATCCTTTGCAGCTCTCCTCTCACAGTACTGTCAGCACAGCTCTAAACATTGACCCTTCCGTGGGATAAGAGCTGCAGTTGCAGATGGTGTTTGTAGTGATACACAGCTCTGCTCTACTCCTCTTCCATATTTATAATCACAGTAGATGCTGTTAATATTTCATTACCAATACCTCTTGCAACTCTCCTCTCACGGCACGGTCAGTGTGTGTGGGAGGGGAAGTAGAGAAAAACCTGTGTGTAATTACAAACATCCTTTGCAGCTCTTCTCTCACAGTACTGTCAGCACAGCTTTAAACACTTACCCTTCTGTGGGACAAGAGCTGCAGTTGCAGAAGGTGTTTGTAGTGATACACAGCTCTGCTCTACTCTTCTTCCATATTTATAATCACAGTAGATGCTGTTAATAATATTTAATTACAAATACCTCTTGCAGCTCTCCTCTCACGGCACTGTCATTGTGTGTGGGAGGGGGAGTAGAGAAGAGCTGTGGGTAATTACAAACATCCTTTGCAGCTCTCCTCTCACAGTACTGTCAGCACAGCTTTAAACACTTACCCTTCTGTGGGACAAGACCTGCAGTTGCAGAAGGTGTTTGTAGTGATACACAGTTCTGCTCTACTCCTCTTCCATATTTATAATCACAGTAGATGCTGTTAATAATATATCAATACCAGTACCTCTTGCAACTCTCCTCTCACGGCACTGTCAGTGTGTGTGTGGGAGGGGAATTAGAGAAAAACTGTGTGTAATTACAAACATCCTTTGCAGCTCTCCTCTCACAGTACTGTCAGCACAGCTCTAAACACTGACCCTTCCGTGGGATAAGAGCTGCAGTTGCAGATGGTGTTTGTAGTGATACACAGCTCTGCTCTACTCCTCTTCCATATTTATAATCACAGTAGATGCTGTTAATAATTCATTACCAATACCTCTTGCAGCTCTCCTCTCACGGCACTGTCAGAGCAGAGCCACATAGTCCCTTCCTGTTGCACCTGTCAATCAAATAGTATTCCATTGCTGGAACTTTACTTGCACATATTTCTGAAATAAAACATCCAATCTCTGCACAAAAGGTATGATTACACTCAGCATCCTAGTGCCAGTATAGCACTGGATTTACATTATATATGAAAATCCTGATGGTTGGTTCCCTTTAAAGACTTTGACCGATGGTTTCTAATTTAGGCCACTATAGGGAAAGACTCCAGAACACTGTGCAAAAAAAGCGCGGTCTTGGAGGAAAACTTTTCCTTCTACCCTAATGCTCTAGGAGACGTGTGACTAAACCTTGCAACGCCTATAACAGATAACCGGGCTTCCAATAATATTTTACAAGATCACCGACACATCGCATTACAACTTAATTTCCTCTGCTTGAGCTCTCCCCACCTCACTCGGATTTTAACATGAAGGTCAGACAAGTACAGACACACAAATATGTAATGTGGCCTTATGTGAGGACCAGGGTTGAGACTGCAGAATTAGCCTCAGAGGGTCGTTCCTCAAGGTCTTCAAAGTCAGGAAAGGGGAAGGAGGAGGAAGCAGCGGCAGAGTAGTTAATGCAGCTGTGGCAATTTAGTTCAATTTCGATTATTACACCAGAAACAGACCATGTTGTCCAGGAGCGATCTCTTTATGAGTCTTGCTTTAGGGACTGTGACTTCTCAGCGTCGGACTTCTGAGGGGAATGAGAACATTTCTGAATGCGAACATTAAATGCAGACATCCAGGTGAAGTCGGAGGGTTAGATTTAGGTCAGTGCTATGGTAACTAAGGTATGGTGACCTTTAGAATTAATATGCAGTTAGGAAAGAAAAATCGGACGGTACAAAGTATATCTTAATAATATTTCCCAACCTCCGCTGTGTCTGAGGGGCTAATGAAAAGCAATCACATAATCGACCCAGATAGAAATGCACAACACCATTGGATTACATACAGTAAAAAAAAATCCTATAACCTGGCATCACAATAGGTCAAAACTGACCATATAGGAAGGATAGCCTTCATCTGGGTTACCAGCCATCCAGAAACTCCAGGAAAAGAAATTTAAGACGCCCATGAATATCTGTGATGCTAGGTATGGGAAGATACCGAGGGGTAGGGAAGCCCTGTGTCTAGGGGAGGGGGAGATGGTGAACTCTGATAAAACCTACCGCTGGTCCCTGGCTCCCCTGACATCCCTAGATAGGTTCTGCACCTATGCGCCGAGCAGGATACCTGACCCAGGCTCACCCTGAACTGAGCCCTAGGTAATGAGTGGGCAGGATGAGCGCTAGTCAACCCCACTAACTCCTAAAGAACACAAAGGGAAAACAAACAGGGGAACACAAACAACTTATCTGCTAGATGACTTAATGCACACCAATCATAAGGCTTTTCCTATATAACCTAAAGCCAGTGCTATACTGGCACTATCATGCTGATTCTATACATATGTGGGGCCCCGAGGTTCGGTGTCGGTGCAGCGGTGCATTACCTTCAGGGACTCCACACGGCTGGATTTCGTCACAGGTAGGAAATCCTCTATTTTGATTGTCGTGACGCCACACTCAGAATTGCGGTCAGTGGAGACCGCCACTGCAGGTTAGGGGTACCTGGGGCTGATGGTAGGTGCAGTCAGTTGTAATAGCCTCCTGAGAGTGAGGCATGCCCCAGGGTTCCGTGTAGGTGTGTGGAACTACAAGTCGCAGAATGACTCACACGCACAAGCAGGATGTCTTTCAGGGATTTTACTCACTGTTGGTGGCAGGGTGAGTAACCCGGGCGTAGCTGGGATGAACCAGGCTGGAACCAGGTGTCCTTCAGGCTGACTGATGAGGGTGGCTACCAACTCGCCTTCCTTAGCCCGTTGTGTTTTGGGGTAACCCCTGCTTGAAGCCCTGCTGGGGTCGCCCAGGGAAGTTGCTGGTGCCTCTCTCCCCTTCTTTTTGGCCCGTTTGCTTGTAGCCTGGACCAGGTCACTCCGGCTACTTGCCTCCTGTCAGCTATGGGCCCTAACTTTGGCTACGTGGCTGCGGACTCTGTGGTGTTGTCTTGGGGGTGTAAAGTGCCCCCTCATGCAGGTTTGGCAAAGGAAAGGTGAATCTATCCCTGCACTGGGACCTGCTACCCGTTTGGGCCTGGTATCTCCCTGACAGTCTCCTTACTTTCCACTCCGTTGCTCTCTCTTTAGCTGTGTGTGGATTTCGGGCAGCACTCCCAGGTGACCGTTCTCCCCCGTCGGTAGTCACTGCGCGTACGTTGTCAGAATTGTGTAGAGCTCCAGGGTCTGCTTCTGCCCTCCCTGAACTTCACCACTCAACTGTCCTCGGCTCACTCTTCCCTCCTCTCCTGTTCTTGCCTACGTCACCTAGCAACCAGGCTCTCTACCACACCCCTCGAGTGGAGATGGAGGCTTCGCCCCCTCCTGGGATCCCCAGGGGTCCTCTCAAAGGTAAATGTGTGAGACCTGATCACTATGCGCCTGTGTAGTCACACCTCGGTCAGCCTTCTGGATTACCTGTTTTGTACTGTCCCCAGCATGGGTGCAGTACTCAGTGGTGCCTGACCAGGTCAGGGGCGCCACACATACCTTTAGTTGTCAGCTAGGATGTAATCATAGACTATTAGAGTTGGAAGGGACCTCCTGGGTCACCTAGTCCAACCCCCTGCTCAAAGCAGGATTCACTAAATCATCCCAGACAGATGTCCGTCCAACCTCTTTTTTAAAGACTTCCATTGAAGGAGACCTCACAACCTCTCGTGGTCGCCTATTCCACTCATTGATCACCCTCACTGTCAAAAAGTTTTTTCTAATATCTAATCTGTGTCTCCTCCCCATCAGTTTCATCCCATTGCTTCTAGTCTTTCCTTGTGAAAATGAGAATAAAACTGATCCCTCTACAGTGTGACCGCCTGTAAGATATTTGTAGACCACTATTAAGTCTCCTCTCAGTCTCCTCTTTTGCAAGCTAAACAATCCTAAATCCTGTAACCGTTCCTCATAGGACATGGTTTGCAGATGGGTCAGCATTCTGGTCACTCTTCTCTGAACTTGCTCCAGTTTGTTGATGTCTTTTTTAAAATGTGGTGCCCAGAACTGGACACAATATTCCAGATGAGGTCTGACCAAAGAGTAGTAGAGGGGAATAATGACTTCACGTGATCTAGACTGTATGCTTCTGTTAATACATCCTAGAATGGTGTTTGCCTTTTTTGCTGCTGCTTCACACTGTTGACTCATGTTCAGTCTATGATCTATTAGAATACCTAAGTCTTTTTCACACATGCTGTTGGATAGCTATATTCCTCCTATGCTGTATATGCTCTTTTCATTATTCTTTCCAAGATGTATGACTTAGCATTTCTTCCTGTTAAAAACCATTCTATTAGTTGCTGCCCATTGTTCCAGCTTGTTTAGATCTTGTTGAATCCGCTCTCTCTCTTCTCTAGTATTAGCTATTCCTCCTAGCTTTGTGTCATCAGCAAATTTAATCAGTTTACCCTTAATTTCTTCATCTAAATCATTGATAAAGATGTTGAACAACACAGGACCCAAGACAGAGCCCTGTGATACCCCACTTGAGACAGTCTTCCAACTGGATGTGCAGCCATTTATGACCACTCCTTGACTCCCATCACTAAACCAGTTACGAATCCATCTAACAGTTGCCTTGTCCATTCCACACTTGGTCATTTTTTCAATAAGGATTGTATGAGATACTTTGTCAAATGCTTTGCTGAAGTCAATATATGCTATATCTACTGCATTTTCCTGATCCACCCAGTCAGTGATTTTGTCATAGAAGGAAATAAAGTTAGTGTGACATGACTTATGTTTTAGAAACACAAGCAAGTAAAGTTTGTAAAATGAGCAGTCTTTTGATTGGCAGCAGCTGCGGAGCATCTAATAGTTGAGGTGGATATTCATAATGATTTTTGCTCCCGTGCCTGTCTGTCTCCCCACCTGTTATTTATGCTAATTCTATTATAAAAGTGTTTTACTAAGTGGCCAGATGAACCTGTGCTGATGTCATACCCATGTGACCAGAAGGGGCGGGGCCTCAGCCAGCAGAAAAATAATGTTGCTTCCTGGTATCAGCTATGTTGGATGAGGTCCACCCCTTCTGGTCACATGGGTATGACATCAGCAAAGGTCCTTTTAGCCACTTAGTAAAATGTTTTTATGCCTGTCCCAGTGCCTGACTTCCCTCTCTCTGTTGTTTGTGTTTCCCTCTGCATACCTGATCTCCAGACTTCCGACTCGGTTCTGTTTTCAGACTTTGATATTGATCCTCCCTTTGCAGTGACTCGACTTTCCTGGCTAGACCCTGACTGTTTGACTACTCTATTGCCCCCTGGTGGCTTCCCTGTTAACTTCCAGTTCAGTAGTACATATACAAGTAGTAAATGGAAACTAAAAATTGGTTCTGATTTTGCCATTTTTTCCCACGCTTTTAATCATGTGTGCCTTGTACCTAGTCTAAAATCTACCCCTTACTCTGCTATGGAACGCGCTTCTCTTTTTTTTTATATATATATTTTTTGTGGTTTTTTTTTTACAATTGAGCTGAACTCTTGGCATGCGGAAAAGGTGCCATTTCCATGTTGTGCAATTTCGGTAATATCGTTTACAAGCTGCCAATAAACAATGCAGCGTGGCATCTGTCAGACTATAACGGAGGACAGGGTAGCAAGCAATGGAAGTTGTATCGCACTCATTAATAACTCTTCCTACTTGACGGTTACGAGAGACTAGCGCAAAATATATAGACTGGCTTAATATATACAAGAACGTAGTCACTTAGGAAACACATCCATCACATTTTACATTTTTAACTTTTGAAATTTGCCAAGTGACAATGAAAAACGAGCTTGTACACGAGTGTGTAGGAACACTGAAGACGTGGAATCCGACAAGGGGGTTCCACTCATCGCAAACCAACCATATCTCTGGGAATTTCAGGATCTTGATGTTTGTGATGTGACGGTATAATGTGCAGTACAGACCAAAAGTTTGGACACACCTTCTCATCTCTAGAACAACTGTTAAGAGGAGACTGTGCAGCAGGCCTTCATGGTAAAATAGCTGCTAGGAAACCACTGCTAAGGACAGGCAACAAGCAGAAGAGACTTGTTTGGGCTAAAGAACACAAGGAATGGACATTAGACCAGTGGAAATCTGTGCTATGGTCTGATGAGTCCAAATTTGAGATCTTTGGATCCAACCACCGTGTATTTGTGGAAAAGGTGAACGGATGGACTCTACATGGCTGGTTCCCACCGTGAAGCATGGAGGAGGAGGTGTGATGTGTGGGGGGGCTTTGCTGGTGACACTGTTGGGGATTTATTCAAAATTGAAGGCATACTGAACCAGCATGGCTACCACAGCATCTTGCAGCGGCGTGCTATTCCATCCGGTTTGCGTTTATTTGGACCATCATTTACTTTTCAACAGGACAATGACCCCAAACACACCTCCAGGCTGTGTAAGGGCTATTTGAATAAGAAGGAGAGTGATGGGGGGCTACGCCAGATGACCTGGTCTCCACAGTCACCAGACCTGAACCCAATCGAGATGGTTTGGGGTGAGCTGGACCGCAGAGTGAAGGCAAAAGGGCCAACAAGTGCTAAGCATCTCTGGGAACTCCTTCAAGACCGTTGGAAAACCATTTCCGGTGACTACCTCTTGAAGCTCATCAATAGAATGCCAAGAGTGTGCAAAGCAGTAATCAAAGCAAAAGGTGGCTACTTTGAAGAACCTCGAATATAAGACATATTTTCAGTTGTTTCACACTTTTTTAAGTATTTCATTCCACATGTTTTCATTCATAGTTTGATGCCTTCAATGTGAATCTACAATTTTCAGAGTCATGAAAATAAAGAAAACTCTTTGAATGAGAAGGTGTGTCCAAACTTTTGGTCTGTACTGTAGTTATGTGATCGGCTCCTGCAGAGACTCCATGAGGCCAAGCAATTCATTATGTTTTCTGAGTCATATTGTCTAAAGCGAGGAATAAATGAGTGTGTAAGATCGCGGAGAAAATATGTCATTGTGATTCAGTTTTCTAAAAAAAAAAATAATAGTTGGAAAATCCAAACAATATATTGATGCGCCAAACTAAAATTCCCTGCAAGCAGAAATATAAGTTTGCATTTCAGGACGTCTCATCCTTCGTCGTACATTGGCTTTTTTGTTTCTTTGCACTTGCATGTATATGTGAGAGTCGTGACGTATAGCTCTTAGCCAGAGATCTTCGCCCGCCAGCTTCAAAAGGTCTAAAGCTTACAGACTTTTGCCCTTATGAACATATTGGAATGGGGGATCCATAACCAAAATAGTTAAAAGTAAGGTGCCCCGGAGGCAGAGCACTTTACGCCTGTGATAAACCTTAACATGACCTGATACATCTTTGCAACCATCCTGTCCATTCTTTTCAATATACCAGCCTGCAGAGTCTTGAGGGTAGAAAAAAGAAAAATCGCATATGTTAGTGCCATTCCATGTAAGGCCTCCTTCACACATCCATGTCTCAGTTATGTGTGACATCCGTTTTCACACATACCGGAGACATGGACATAAGTAAACCCATTAAAATCAGTGGGCTTGCATGTGGAGCACACGCGTGTCCTTGTGCTCCACATGGCGATGTCGCAGGCGGAGGAGGTGATGCTGCGCTCTCCCACTGCTCGGGTCCGGCTGCTGCTGCTCGCTGGTGGCTCAAGCGGTGGGCCGGATCCCGGGGACTCGAGCGGCGTTCCTCACCCGTGAGTGAAATGGGGATTTTGATTGTGGGGATTTGGATATATTGTCTGTGACGCCACCCACGGTTGTGGTGATATTGGTGACACCACCGCTGCTCTAGACGGGGATCCCGGGAGCGGTGACAGGGAGCACCTTGGATGTTAGTTCTCCCCTCCGTGGGTAGGGGGTTGGTTGTCCCAGGGCCCGGTGATGGGTAGGTAGGGATGGATGTCAAGCGGGTTGCGGGGCCTGGTGAGGTGCAGGGTCGCGAGGGCAGCGCTGTGCCGCACGGCACGGTGGTACTCATTCAGCCTGAGACGATGACACAGTTCTCGGTAAAACACACGGCTGGAAAGACGGGTCCCACGGACGGCTGCTGTTGCTTTTCCCCGGCAGGTTGACGGTGACTGTCTTTTCCCTGCACCTACGCTGTCTGTACGGTTCCAATGGGTTCCCACCGGTAACCCGCTCCCCGACTTGGATATAGGCCGGAGGAGCCCCTTTTGCCCGCAGGCGCTGGCCCTGAGAAACGGTTGCCTTGGCGGTGGCGGTGTCTCTCTCACTGGGTTGGACTGTTGCCTTCTGTCGGGACTTGATTGTTTGGAAACCCAGGATGTCCCCTTCACTAACGGATTCGGCAAATTCACGGCGACTCCTAGCCTTGCCGGGGTCCGAAAAGCCCCTGCCAATGGTGCTGGCTTCTCCTTGTGTACTGGTCTGGTACCGCCGGGCCACCGCCCGTCCACGGTCCTTACGGCAAACTCCGATAGGCCACTCCTGCAGACGGTCACCACCGTCTGCCAACCTTGCTGCTCTGTCCGGGCCGCACACCCGGACTCACTTCAGACTGCTCGACTGCTACTTTACTCCTCACTCTTTCTCCTCCAAACTCTATCTGACTGTTGTTCCCTCCTCCAGGACTGTGAACTCCTTGGTGGGTGGAGACCAACCGCCTGGCTCCACCCCCTGGTGTGGACATCAGCCCCTGAAGGAAGGCAACAAGGGTTTTGTGTCTGGCTTAGATGTACCTAACCGGGGTGTAGGGTGTGGTGGTGTAGTTACCTGTGGCCCCTGGCTTGTCCAGGGCGCCACATTCCCCCTTAGCAAAATGCAGACCGTCCGCGGGCTGCCCGTCCATCACCGGTTTTATTTTCACCAACTGAAAAATATGAAAAATGTAAAACGGTAACAGACATACAAGCATAATAACATCTTCCCACATCGGGAGGTACTCTTATGTCGCGGGCGGGGAGGAGGGTGTCAGCACACTACGCTCACCCCCTTCTGCTCGGGTCCGGCGGCTGCTGCTCAGTGGTGGCTCGAGTGGTGGGCCGGATCCCGGGGGTTTCTCGAGCGACACTCCTCGCCTGTGAGTGAAAGGGGGTTGTTGGGTGTGGGGATGATTATTGTCCGTGACGCCACCCACGGTTGTGGTGATTTCACCACCGCTGCTCTATACGGGGCTCCCGGGGATGGTGATGCGGAGCAGCCAGGTGTTGTGTTGCCCCTCCGTGGGTAGGGGTTGGTGATCCCGGGGCCCGGTGATGGTGAGGGAGGTGCAGGGCCTGGTGGGCGCAGGAACGCGGGGGCAGCGCTGTGCCTTGCGGCACTGTGGTACTCACTCAGCCTGAGACATGACACAGTTTTTACGGTAAACCAAACGGCTGGATAGACGGTCCCACGGACGGCTGCACTTGCTCTCCCAGTAGGTGACGGTGATGTCCCTTTTCCTTGCACCTTGATGTACTTGTTGGTTGCGATGGGTTCCCACCGGTAACCCGCTCCCCGGCTTCAAGCTGGACCGGGGGAGCTCTACTCTTTGCCCGCAGGCGCTGGCCCTAAGAAACGGGTGCCTTGGCGGTGGCGGTGTCTCTTCTACACTGGCTGGGCTGTTGCCTTCAATCGGGACTTTGTTGTTGGGGGATCTACGTCCCCTTCACTGACGGATTCGGCAAATTTGGCGACTCCTAGCCTTGCCGGGGTCCGAGAGGCCCCTGCCCTGGTGCTGACTGTCCTTCGGAACACTGCTCCAGACCGCCGGGCACACAGCCAACGGGGTCCTTCCAGGAACTTCCAAATGGTCCCCCTCCAGACAGTCACCGCCGTTGCTGACCTTGCTGACCTGGTCCTACACAAAGCTGGACCCTTCAGGCTTTCCTTCTTTCTTGTCACCTCACTTGCTTTCCTCCTTTACCACTTTTCTACTTTCACTACTTTCACTTAGTTGTTTACTCTAGCTCTTCCCTGAGCTTTCTGCCTGGTTTCTCCCGCCTCCAGAGCTGTGACCTCCTCGGTGGGCGGAGCCAACTGCCTGGCCCACCCCCTGGTGTGAATCATCAGCCTCTGGAGGAAGGCAACAAGGATTTTTGGTTAGCTGTGGTGTTCCTACCTGGGATGTAAGGTGTGGTGGTGTGTGACCTGTGTCCCCTGGCTTGCCCAGGGCGACACACTTACTTAAACGTTACTAAACGGTTACGGCTTCCGCTCTCACCCACCCAAGCAACCTGGCCCTGATGCTGCCCCTAAGCAAATGGGCAGCACCCCTTGACCCCAGTCCTGCACAAGTTGCCCGAGCGGGTTCTGTCCTTCCCCTCCAGAGGATCGCCACCAGTTCCGGTGGTGGCTGGGCCCCAGCCTACTCCACTGCATGCCCTTCCTCCAATCTGCCTCTCCGGAGGCGGCAACGGTGGAAGCTGTAACAACATAATTATTTACAGGCCACAATTTTGTGGTTGCCTTGCAAGTTCTCAGGCATGTTCATAAGTAGTTTCTTATGTAAAACTTTAGACGGTCCCCACGGGGACAACGGTGCCACCAATGACCGGTTTCAAATCAGCAGTTTGTCAATCAGATGAATTTTCGGTATATTATTCATTTTATTATTTTTCAAACTTTCAAAACTTGTAACACACACACAGTGTTCTGGTGGTCCCAACGGGGACGGTGACAACGGTGCTCCGCTGCCATCACTGGTCGCTTTCATCATCCTCTGCCGGCCCTGGGTGGAAGAACACGGGCCCCAGCCCCTCCAGCGCATAGCAGGCGCGACGAGGAAGGGCCGCCCGGTATCCGTTATTTTCACTCCGGGGAATATAAGTGGCCTCCATGCCATCCAGGGCGATGACTCCTTCGTCCTCCTCGGAAACAGGCTCTGTGTCCTGTCCAGAGTCGCTATCATCCGTCTCTGCGCCAGGCGGGTTGCCGCCAGCTGCCGCAGTCTCCGGGCTCGCCACTCTTTCAGTTACTGTTACGAGGGGGCGCACGCCAGACGGACCGACATCAGCGGGGTGCACGGGCAGGGAAGTCGGAGGCAGCGTGGGGGCCAGGGGTAGACCGGGTCCCTCAGCCGCAGTGGCCGGTCCCTCGGGGACACAGGGGCGTGGGTCACTCACCAGCTCCTCCATCATGGCCTCCATTCCATACACTCGGGCAACCGCGGCTACCGCTTCCACCTCCGCGGTCCACTGCTCCATCAGTAGACATATCTGGCTCCGGTAGTGTCGGCAGATCCCCGCCGTTCGGGCCCTGAGCCACATCGCTGTTCTGGGCACCGGCTCGGTAGCCTCCGCATAACTAGGCGGGGCAGACATCCTTTGCAGGGCTCAGCAAATCGCGGGGTTCCGACGTCCCTGCTCATATAGCCGCGAGCTACATGCGGCCAGCCGCCATTCCGTCTCCCTTCAGCCCCTTTCTGGCTCCTCCTCTACAGGGGCGGGGTTTTGGCCTTCGCACCTCTACTGCTCGAGGAGACGCTCGAGTGGGAATTCTTCGCGCCCAAGATGGCGGCTTCTCAAAATTTTCGGCTGGACACCTCCGGCGGTAACAAGGCACACCTCTACCAGACGGCAGAGCGGTAAGATCCTGTTCGTGACGCCAAGTTGTCGTGGGCGGTGGAGGTGACGCTGCGTTCTCCCACTGCTCGGGTCCGGCTGCTGCTGCTCGGTGGTGGCTCGAGCGGTGGGCCGGATCCCGGGGACTCGAGCGGCGTTCCTCGCCCGTGAGTGAAAAGGGGATTTTGATTGTGGGGATTTGGATATATTGTCCGTGACGCCACCCACGGTTGTGGTGAGATTGGTGACACCACCGCTGCTCTAGACGGGGATCCCGGGAGCGGTGACAGGGAGTAGCTTGGATGTTAGTTCTCCCCTCCGTGGGTAGGGGGTTGGTTGTCCCGGGGCCCGGTGATGGGGTAGGTAGCGATGGATATCAAGCGGGTTGCGGGGCCTGGTGAAGTGCAGGGTCGCGAGGGCAGCGCTGTGCCGCACGGCATGGTGGTACTCACTCAGCCTGAGACGATGACATAGTTCTCGGTAAAACACACGGCTGGAAAGACGGGTCCCACGGACGGCTGCTGATGCTTTTCCTCGGCAGGTTGACGGTGACTGTCTTTTCCCTGCACCTACGCTGTCTGTACGGTTCCAATGGGTTCCCACCGGTAACCCGCTCCCCGACTTGGATATAGGCCGGAGGAGCCCCTTTTGCCCGCAGGCGCTGGCCCTGAGAAACGGTTGCCTTGGCGGTGGCGGTGTCTCTCTCACTGGGTTGGACTGTTGCCTTCTGTCGGGACTTGATTGTTTGGAAACCCAGGATGTCCCCTTCACTAACGGATTCGGCAAATTCACGGCAACTCCTAGCCTTGCCGGGGTCCGAAAAGCCCCTGCCAATGGTGCTGGCTTCTCCTTGTGTATCGGTCCGGTACCGCCGGGCCACCGCCCGTCCACGGTCCTTACGGCAAACTCCGATAGGCCACTCCTGCAGACGGTCACCACCGTCTGCCAACCTTGCTGCTCTGTCCGGGCCGCACACCCGGACTCACTTCAGACTGCTCGACTGCTACTTTACTCCTCACTCTTTCTCCTCCAAACTCTGTAGTGGGGGAGACAAGAAAGGCGCAATAGGGTTTTACCCGGTTTACAAGAGTGAAAGAGGATAAAAACAGTGCACTCACCTGGCCGGGTTGTGCCAGTCACAACCCCTTTATTAGCATGGATGAGCGCTTGGGTGGTTCTGCAGCGGCCCCGTTATAGAGCAGATTTTGAATATGAAGGACTGGAGAAAACGGGTTTATTGCCGCGCTAAAAACCACGAGCATGTATAAGTCAAAATATTCTCTTTATTTAGATCATTCCTACGCGTTTCTGAGGCTCATCTGCCTCCTTCCTCAGGGAAAAAGCCTCCTTTCTCCTGAGGAAGGAGGCAGATGAGCCTCAGAAACGCGTAGGAATGATCTAAATAAAGAGAATATTTTGACTTATACATGCTCGTGGTTTTTAGCGCGGCAATAAACCCGTTTTCTCCAGTCCTTCATATTCAAAATCTCCTCCAAACTCTGACTGTTGTTCCCTCCTCCAGGACTGTGAACTCCTTGGTGGGTGGAGACCAACCGCCTGGCTCCACCCTCTGGTGTGGACATCAACCCCTGAAGGAAGGCAACAAGGGTTTTGTGTCTGGCTTAGATGTGCCTAACCGGGGTGTAGGGTGTGGTGGTGTAGTTACCTGTGGTCCCTGGCTTGTCCAGGGTGCCACAGCGACATGTCAGTTTTTTGCTGGCAGCACAGATGTTATATGGACCGCACATTGATGTCATCCGTGTGACAAGTATCGGAGAAATAAATGTATTTTTATGTCTACGGCGCTGCTATCATACTTGCTACTTGCTTTTGGGCCCGCTCATTATGCTCATGAATATTCACTACACTGACTGCAGACCCGGAAGCAAGTGGGACAGCAGCGCCGGAGACAGGTAAGTATACAGGTTTGTGTTCTCAGTTTGCTGTGCAGAATTCGATGGGAGAAGGAAAAGGGTTAACCCGCGCTGCCGTCTGGGATTAGAAGATGATCACTCAAAGATAAAATTGTGATTTATTGTTCAACGCGTTTCAGAGTATTGAAATTGTGATCTAATCCTAATTGATAGCCCACGAACAGCACATGGAACACACATACGCACCTATACCAGGGACCGTGCAAAACGTTTGTGTTTTACACGGATGTGTGAAGGGTCCCTAAAAGTGAGAGGTGAATGTTGACCCAAATCATTGGCGGACGCAGACAGAAGAGGGTCCCTTTGCAAGACTAATTAATATATAGATCATAATAATACATAATTACACCTTCTTTGAAGATGGTAGTGGCCCCTTACCTATCGGGTCCATGTGTGGATGCACAAGTTGCACCAATAGTATGTCCGCCCCTGGTCCAAATGACATGATATTAGTTACCTGCATGATATTTTGCCTTTATTTTCACTGACCACATCTATTAATATTATATATGAATTATATATTGGTCAGTTCATTAAGTGGTTTACACCAGTTTTTTGGTGTAAAACTGCTTTAGGCCCCCTTCGCACGTCCGTGAAAAAAACCCACATTTTTCACGGTCTGTGGTGTGGGTGTGTATGAGTTTGCAGTGTGTGGTATCTGTGATAGCACACGGACAGCAGGGACTTCTATACTCACCTGTCCCTGGCGGTGCTGTCTCCGGCAATGCTTCTGAGTCCACGGTGCTGTAAATATGCATGAGCATAATGATCGGGCCCGGAAGCAAGTGATAGCAGCGCTGAAGACAGCAGGGCTGGAGACAGGTATGTATAGAAAATAATTTTATTTTAAAGATACGGGTTTTCTCCAGTATGTGTCACACTGAAGTCACACGGATGATATCAGTGTGTGGTCCGTGTGATATCCGTGCTGCCGGAGAAAAGTGGACATGTTGCCGTTTGGAGAACATGACACACGTCTGTGAGAAAACAGGGATGTGTGCGCAGGCCCATTAATATTAATGGGTCCACATATGTCTGTGTCTCTGGTACGTATGAAAATAGACATCATATGTACCGGAATCACGGATGTGTAAACGGGGCCTTAGATGTAGAAAAATCTTTCAACTTTTTGGTGCTTTTAAAGCGCACCAATCACCAGGATGCTCCTATATAACCTAAAGCCAGTGCTATACTGGCACTATCAGGCTGATTCTATACATACCTTTAGTTGTCAGCTCGGATGTATAGGTTTTCAAACACAAGCAAGTAAAGTTTGTAAAATGAGCAGCTTTTTGATTGACAGCAGCTGCAGCAGATAATAACTTGGGTGGGTTTTCATAGTAATTCCTGCCCCTCTGCCTGTTGTTACTCCTCCTGTTAGTTATGCTAATTCCATTATAGAAGCGTTTTACTAATGGTTGTGGCTAAATCAGAGTGGCTAGAAGGACCTGTGCTGATGTCATACCCATGTGACCAGAAGAGGCGGGGCCTTAGCCAATATAGCTGATATCAGGAAGCAACATTATTTTTCTGTTGGTTGAAGTCCCGCCCTTCTCGTCACATGGTGTGACATCAGCATAGGTCCTTCTAGTCACTTAGTAAAACGCTTCTATAATGGAATTAGCATAAATAACAGATAGGGGGAGGATGGACAGGCAGGGGGGTGGGAATGACTATGAATACCCACCCCAGCTATTAGCTGATTGGCAGCTGCTGACAATCAAAAAGCTGTTTATTTTACAATGTCAAAACCTATACATCCTAGCTGACAACTAAAGGTATGTATAGAATCAGCCTGATAGTGCCAGTATAGCACTGTATGTATAGAATTGGCCTGATAGTGCCAGCATAGCACTGTATGTATAGAATCAGCCTGATAGTGCCAGTATAGCACTGTACGTATAGAATCAGCCTGATAGTGTCAGTATAGCACTGTATGTATAGAATTGGCCTGATAGTGCTAGTATAGCACTGTATGTATAGAATCAGCCTGATGGTGCCAGTATAGCACTGTATGTATAGAATCAGCCTGATAGTGCCAGTATAGCACTGTATGTATAGAATCAGCGTGATAGTGCCAGTATAGCACTGTATGTATAGAATTGGCCTGATAGTGCCAGTATAGCACTGTATGTATAGAATCAGCCTGATAGTGCCAGTATAGCACTGTATGTATAGAATCAGCCTGATAGTGCCAGTATAGCACTGTATGTATAGAATCAGCCTGATAGTGCCAGTATAGCACTGTATGTATAGAATCGACCTGATAGTGCCAGTATAGCACTGTATGTATAGAATCAGCCTGATAGTGCCAGTATAGCACTGTATGTATAGACTCAGCCTGATAGTGCCAGTATAGCACTGTATGTATAGAATCAGCCTGATAGTGCCAGTATAGCACTGTATGTATAGACTCAGCCTGATAGTGCCAGTATAGCACTGTATGTATAGAATCAGCCTGATAGTGCCAGTATAGCACTGTATGTATAGAATCAGCCTGATAGTGCCAGTATAGCACTGTATGTATAGAATCAGCCTGATAGTGCCAGTATAGCACTGTATGTATAAAATCAGCCTGATAGTGCCAGTATAGCACTGTACGTATAGAATCAGCCTGATAGTGCCAGTATAGCACTGTATGTATAGAATTGGCCTGATAGTGCCAGTATAGCACTGTATGTATAGAATTGGCCTGATAGTGCCAGTATAGCACTGTATGTATAGAATTGGCCTGATAGCACCAGTATAGCACTGTATGTATAGAATCAGCCTGATAGCACCAGTATAGCACTGTATATATAGAATCAGCCTGATAGTGCCAGTATAGCACTGTATGTATAGAATCAGCCTGATAGTGCCAGTATAGCACTGTATGTATAGAATCAGCCTGATAGTGCCAGTATAGCACTGTATGTATAGAATCAGCCTGATAGTGCCAGTATAGCACTGTATGTATAGAATCGGCCTGATAGCCCCAGTATAGCACTGTATGTATAGAATCAGCCTGATAGCCCCAGTATAACACTGTATGTATAGAATTGGCCTGATAGTGCCAGTATAGCACTGTATGTATAGAATCAGCCTGATAGTGCCAGTATAGCACTGTATGTATAGAATTGGCCTGATAGTGCCAGTATAGCACTGTATGTATAGAATTGGCCTGATAGTGCCAGTATAGCACTGTATGTATAGAATTGGCCTGATAGTGCCAGTATAGCACTGTATGTATAGAATCAGCCTGATAGCACCAGTATAGCACTGTATATATAGAATCAGCCTGATAGTGCCAGTATAGCACTGTATGTATAGAATCAGCCTGATAGTGCCAGTATAGCACTGTATGTATAGAATCAGCCTGATAGTGCCAGTATAGCACTGTATGTATAGAATCAGCCTGATAGTGCCAGTATAGCACTGTATGTATAGAATCGGCCTGATAGCCCCAGTATAGCACTGTATGTATAGAATCAGCCTGATAGCGCCAGTATAGCACTGTATGTATAGAATTGGCCTGATAGTGCCAGTATAGCACTGTATGTATAGAATCAGCCTGATAGCACCAGTATAGCACTGTATATATAGAATCAGCCTGATAGTGCCAGTATAGCATTGGCTTTAGGTTCTATAGGAAAATCCTGGTGATTGGTGCGCTTTAAGCCAGTTTTAGCCAGCATCGACAACTTTTTGTAGTGTATTGAGGGAGCGTATCCAAGCATGGTTAATACATTTTCCATAATTTATGCTACAAAAGCGGTGTACATTGTAACAAATGTACACCAGACCCTGACTGAAGTGCATTTCTTACGGTGGTGAATGGCAGCTGAAAAAACTGGAAAAATCATTAACTCATAATGAATATGGCACCGATTACTGCAACACACACTTCATCACAACTGGTGAAAATGAGAGTCTGTTCTCAGAATTTTGGAGGAAAATCTTAAAAGCGTTCTGTCAAACTTCAATTAAATTTCTCCCTTTCATTACAAATCTGCCTCGTTCTGATTGTGTAGTTGCCCCGGTTTGAACCATGCTCTTTAGCATTTTTCAGAATACTGTTTGTTGCCTTAGGGTTACCCTGTACGTGGTATTCAAAGTACAGGAACATCGCTCAGTGCTGTCTCTGTGACGCACCCCGCAGCATCTCGCCGATCGCTCCGGGGCTGCCCTCAAAATCAATTCTTTTACATAAATAATCTAAACTCTTAGAACATAGCAACAGGAGCAATAACCCATTATTATATACTCCGCGTACAAAAAAAGAAAAGAAAAAGTATTTCTCCTAGAAAATTATTGCAATTCCACAGCTTTTGTTATGCACATGTTTATTTACTTTGTGTGCATTGGAAAAAACACAAAAAATAAAACTGAGAAAGACAAATTCAACATTATTTTGCAAAAAACTACAAAATAATAGGGACAGAATTGTTGTCCCCCTCAACTTAATATTTGTTTGCACACCATTTACCCTTTGTCATAAATAACTGCAATCAATCGCTTCCTATACCCGTCCACAAGCTTCTTCCTCCTCTCACCTGCAATTTCGGACTCTTCTTTATAAACTGCTCCAGGTCTCTCATATTTGAAGGCGTCTTCTCTTCTACCAACAGTAATTTTAAGATCTCTCTACAGGTGTCAATGGGATTTAGATCAGGAATCATTGTTTTGCCACTTCAGAACTCTCCAGCGCTTTGTTTCCATCCATTTCTGGAGGCTTCTTGAAGTGTTTGGGGTCATTTATCTGCTGGAAGACCCATGACCTAGTACATAAACCCAGCTTTCTGACATTGGACACTACATTGCCACCCCAAATCCTTTGGTAATCTTCCAGATGCGCACAAAGTCAAGGCTCAAAGTGTCAGAGGCAGCAAAACAACTCAAAACATCTCTGACTTCCACCATGTGTGACTGTAGGTACGGTGTTCTTTTCTTTGTAAGCCTCATTCAGTCTTCGGTAAACAGTAGAATAATGTGCTTTACCAAAAGGCTCTATCTAGGGCGGCACAATGGCTCAGTGGTTAGCACTGCAGCCTTGCAGTGCTGGGGTTCTTGGTTCAAATCCCACCAAGGACAACATCTGCAAGGAGTTTGTATGCTCTCCCCGTGTTTGCGTGGGTTTCCTCCAGCTTCTCCAGTTTCCTCCCAAAATCCAAAGAAATACAGATAGGGAATTTAGATTGTGAGCTCCAATGGGTACAGTATTTACAATGTATGTAAAGTGCTGTGGAATAGCGCTATATAAATGATTATTATTATGATCTTTGTCTCATCTGTCCTCAAGACACTTTCCCAGAAGGATTTTGGTTACTTATGTACATTTTGGCAAACTGCAGTCTAGTTTTGGTTCTTGGTCCTCCTGGGTCTCCTCCATAGCATTTAATTTCAAGCAACTGTGGACCGATAGTTCACACTTACACAGATGCCCCCTGTGCCTGCAGGACAGCTTAAATTTCTTTGGAACTTGAATGGGGCTTATCCACCATCCAGACTATTCTAACCTGCAAACATTCACCAATTTTTCTTTGCCATCCACATCCAGGGAGATTAGCTACAGTGCCATGGGTTATTAACTTCTTGATTATGTTGCGCACCATGGACAAGGTAACATCAAGATCTCGGGAGATGGACTTCTAACCTTGAGATTTCAACAATATTAGTTCTCAAGTCCTCAGCTAGTTCTCTTCTCTTACTGTTTTCCATGTTTGGTGTGGCACACACAGACAGACAAAGCAAAGATTGAGTCAACTTCTCCCCTTTTATCTAGTTTCAGGTGTGTTTTTCATATTGCCCACACCTTTCCCTTACTGCTAAGTTTAAACAAGTATCACATACTTGAAACAAAGTTGTTTACCCACAATTTTGGAATTGCAGCCTTCCAGAGATACTGATCTCCGAGCCCTGTAGTAATTCCAAATCCCTGTATAGGGGTTAAATGGTTTCGGGGTTTTCGGGATCCTGTTTGTGAGCGGCTTGCTTCTAACCTGTCCGTGACAGCCATCCTGAGATCATAGTTCCAGGCAAATGTTACACTCCGATAACTTTGACCAAGGTTTCAGATCTTAATTAGCCTGTTATGGCTTGTTCGTTAGGAAAGGCCAGTGATGCAAATTTCACAGCTATATAAAGACCCTGCCTCCTCTAACCTTGTGCCAAAACTCAGCAGCCATGGGTTCTTCGAAGCAGCTGCCTAGCACTCTGAAAATTAAAATGGTGGAGGCTCATAAAGCAGGAGAAGGCTATAAGAAGATAGAAAATCGTTTTCAAGTTACCTTCTCCTTAGTTCAAACTTTAATTAAGAAATTTAATTTACCAGGAACATTGGAAGTCAAGATAAGGTCTGGAAGATGAAGCAAAATTTCTGTGAGAGCTGCTCGTAGGATTGATAGAGGCAAATCAGAGCCCCTGTATAACTGCAAAAGACCTTCAGGAAGACTCTGGAGTTGTGGTACATTGTTCTACTGTTCAGAGACACATGCGCAAATATGGCTTTCATGGAAGAATCATCAGAAGAAAACCTCTCCTGCATCCTCATTATAAAATTCAGTGTCAGAAGTATGAAAAAGATCATCTAAACAAGTTTAATGCATTTTGGAAATACGTCCTGTGGATTGATGAGGTTAAAATACAGGCCACAATGATCAAAGTTATGTGTGCAGAGAAAAAAAAAAAAGACACAGAATTTCAGAAAAAGCATATCTTGTCAACCATTAAGCATGAGAGTGGATCAATCATGCTTTGGGGTTATGTTGCAGCCAATGCCACGGAGAACATTTCACATGTAGAGGCAAGAAAGGATTCAATAAAAATTAAAAAAATTCTTGATGCAAACATAACACCATATGTAAAAAATTCTGAAGTTGAAAAGAGGAGAAAAGAGCATAGCTTCTACAAATGGATAATGATCCTAAACACACGTCAAAATCCACAATAAATGACCTCAAAGGTGCAAACTGAAGGTTTTACAATGGCCCTCACAGTTGCCTGCTCTGAATATCATTGAAATCCTGTGGCTAGACCTCAAAAGAGCAGTGCATGAAAGACCAGCCAGAAATCTCACAGAACTGCAAGACGAGACAGGAATCTCACAGAACTGGAAGACGAGTGACGAATCTCACAGAACTGGAAGACAAGCCAGGAATCTCACAGAACTGCAAGATGAGACACGAATCTCACAGAACTGGAAGACAAGCCAGGAATCTCACAGAACTGCAAGATGAGCCACGAATCTCACAGAACTGGAAGACAAGCCAGGAATCTCACAGAACTGCAAGATGAGACACGAATCTCACAGAACTGGAAGACAAGCCAGGAATCTCACAGAACTGGAAGACTTTTCCAAGGAAGATGCTTTAGCTGCTCTGTGTGGCCATTGGCTGAAACAGCCAAAATGACCAGAAACAGTGGCATACCATAACACATGTCCACCCCACCCAGCATTTTGATTTCAATGGTATCAGCATCCTTAGGATGCAGATACAGTTGAAGACCATGGTGGATCAGGGAGCTGTCAACTCCATGCTCCACCCTTCGTGACTGAGTCTTGGCGAAGTAGGCACAACGACCGTACTAGATTGTGTCTGCTGTGCAGAGCCTCAGTCCACATGCTTCACAGAACAGTGCAGTGCATCAGTCGAATTTAGAGTATTTTTTTTTTTAAATGCTTATGTGGGAAACTGAAGGGACATCATAATGTGTGGGGAGCTGTGGGGGATTTATACTGTTTGTGTTACAGGGGCAGTCTGGACCATTTATCTGTTAGTGGCGATTAGTGGGGCATCATACATTATGAGGGTGACTGCCGTCATCACATTGTGTGTGGCAGCTTCATTACATGTAGAGGGAACTGGTAATCAAGGCACATCTTTACTCAATAAATATATATGTACTTATGGCTGAATAACAGGAGCAGGATGATTTATAAACCTTTTAAAAAGCAGTAAATTATATGGTTAGATTTGCTGCTACAGGTAAGAATACAGGGTACAATATGTCCTATGTGTAATGAGTCAGCAGACTTAATTTTGCTCAATATTAAGCAATAAAAATGTATTTAACATAATCTTATTGAGCAAAATTCAGTTCCGTATGTTCGTTTCCACAGTTTTGATTCTATAGAGACAGAAATGTGTATTGCAAAGATTTAGAATAGATTATTTATGCATTTGCTCGCACTTGTGTCATTTTTCCATTTATAACAGGAGCCATGATTCTGGAGCAGATTGTCAGTAAATATCTTGGTGCATCCGGTGCTATCTTTGCCACCAAATCTGCCGGAAGCTACCAACACTGGTGCTAATAGAGCCATACATATTTGCCAATTGAGTTTCTTGTCTTTGTACTGACGACGATTTTACTGCTGAAAAAGTGAGGCTGTATGGGTGTGAGTATGAGAATAAAGATGATAATGTCGTCTAATAATCTGAGAAATCAAATTTGAATTCCACATGCAAATTAGTCTGAACATGCATTGGGCAGGAGGGGGGTGCGTGTTGTTCTAATAATTGTATGAACCTAACCACAATACACTTTCTGTCACTATGACTATGAGATGGAGGGAACCGTAGCTCCTAAGCTGTCCTTCAAGCTATACTATCCGTATCCTCAGGGATACTCCTGATGGTGGAGAGGCTTGAGTCTCCTTCCTGGCCCTACTGCTGACCAGTCCTGATCTGGTTAAACCCTCACCTCAGGGCTGGACGGGACAGGAGTGTGATTAAACCTCACAGATAAAGACAGAGAAGTGAAAACCAAAACTCTGTCACACAGCACACACACACAAAGGTAAAGACAATTAGAGATTCAGGAGGAAAAACAAGAGCAGGAAGGAAGCTACAAAGCAACAGGGATAAACTCCATAACGGCACCAAGCAGTGAGCATAAAACTTTCACCAGTAAGTCTGGAACACCACACCTGACAGACCAACATAGAGTAAACTATAGGTGGCATGGGTGAAAGGTTTCAACCAGCATAAATACGAGGGGAGCGAGTGTGGTAGGCTTCCCCATGACATGCCACCAAAGGAGCAAACAGTCAAGCAGAGATTAATTCTTTCCAGCCTGCCTATTAAATCAGCACACAGCAGTTCAACGCCTGAGTCTGCCTGAGTTGATCCCAGACACCAGAGAAACCATTGGCCAGATTGTCATTGAGCACCACTTTTACCACTAAGTCTGGGATACCACACCTCACAGACCAACATAAAATAAACTATAGCTGGCAAGGGTGGAAGGTTTCAACCATCATAAATAGGAGGGAGCAGACGTGATAGGTCTCCCCACAACATGTGATCAAAGGAGAAAGCAGACCAACAGAGATTAACTCTTTCTAACCTGGCTATGAATCCGCACACAGCAGGTCAATGCCCAAATCTGCCAGTGTTGATTTCAGACACAAGAGAAACCACTGGGCAGAGTGTCATTGAGCACCACTTTCACCAGTAAGTCTGGGACACCACACATCACAGATCAACATAAAATAAACTATAGCTGGCATGGGTGGAAGGTTTCAACCAGTATAAATAGGTGGGGAGCAGATGTGATAGGCCTCCTCAAAACATGTGACCAAAGGAGCAAGAAGACCAGCAGAGATTAACTCTTGCTAGCCTGGCTATGATCTGATCAGAACCCGACGCTGCCATGACAGTCAGTGTAGTTTTTGTAAAACTCCGAAGCCAATTTATATGTGGCGTCAAAGCTTGATTTCTCGGTGTCGGCACATCGGATTACTACAAGTCAGGCATCATTTTTATTGTTGTACTGAGACTTATACAACTATACATTAGCTTCAGTAGAAGAATTGTCTTGAGAGACTTCCTTTAACTTGTCTTTATTCTTTAGGGATAAGTAACTGATAGCAGATAAGATAAATATTAAAAAATTCTGAATGACATGAAATTCCGGCAGCAGGTCTACAGCTGAAAAAGGCGACAGATCCAAATTTATTACGAGACAAAAACAAAGTATGTTTAAGCGGACATGGACTGGAAATTGCTGCACGGCGTCGGGTGACAGACCTGCAAACAGCGGAGAGGATAACATGGGGAGAGCCGGGAACAAACTACTTTTCCTTTCTTATTACAGTGAAAATGTCTCCCAACTTGTTAAAATTGATCAAATAGAAAGCTGTGAATAGAGAAAAAATTAAGCCAACTAGCAAAGTGTGACTTGGATTTAATATTTTATAATTGCCAAGGGATATTCTGAGATCAATGGGTTTTTGCCTGCAATGAACGTCAGAAAGATATGTACTTCAGTCTTTTAGAGAACATGGTCTATTTAATTCTTGTGGCTGATGCATTTGAAATATGCCTGTGTTGGCCTTCTCTCTCCAACCCTCCGGCGGTGCCGCAGGCATACATTACCACTTTTAATAGGGTACCGTGTGAGCAGAGGCAAGGCAGCCAGTAACCCAGCCCCACTAATGGCTCTGTCTGTTTATAAGCTCGCACCTTTTTTTTTTTTTTTATATATATGCAGCTAATTTTAGTTTTGCATGCTGGGTTGTTTCACTTAGAGATAAATGAAGAGAAACAAAGGGTTCGGGGGCTGAAGATAACAAAGCGTGAATATTTTCAAAGTTCTTCTACATCAGAATTTTTCTTTTAACACATACTGGAGGACAACGATTCTATTTTGTCTTCTGGAATTTTTTGGCTTGTGTTTTTTTTTCAATTTATGTCTTTTTTTTTTTTAAATAAATAAAAAAAATAAAAAATCCCACTATGGTCTTTGGAAAAATTTGTGTTCTTCACATTGATATTTGAAAAGGCAAAGCATTTGTCTGCTTACTTAACCCCTTCAGCCCCCCGGGCACTTTCCGTTTTTGCGTTTTTGTTTTTTTGCTCCCCTTCTTCCGAGAGCCGTAACTTTTTTATTTCTCCGTCAATCTTGCCATATGAGGGCTTGTTTTTTGCAGGACGAGTTGTACTTTTAATTGAAACCATAAGTTGTACCATATGGTGTGTCGCCCGGGGACCAGGGGGTACTCAGATCCGGGTCACGGGGTCACTTCTGTGGGTATCACGGTGGCGTGACCCGGTCTGTGATCCCAGGCTCCACAGTAAAAGGTGATTTGGTAAGGGAGATTGTTCGTGACGCCACCCACGGTTGTGGTGATTGTGTGGACACCACCGCTGCTCTGTATGGGGATCCCGGGAGTGGTGACAGGGAGCAGCTTTGTTGTTATTTCTCCCCTCCGTGGGTAGGGGGGTTGGCTGTCCTGGGGCCCGGTGATGGGGTAAGGGTGGATGGCAGGCCGGGTGCGGGGCCTGGTGAGGTGCAGGGTCGCAGGGGCAGCGCTGTGCCGCACGGCACGGTGGTACTCACTCAGCCAGAAATCAGGACACAGTTCTTAGTAAAACACTCGGCTGGATGGACGGGTCCCACAGATGCTGCGGTGTTTTCCCCTGACCCAGTTTGGTGGTGTAAGTCCTTTCCTGCACCTTCCGTACACTCCTCCTGCGCTCCCCGTTCAGTACCGGTGGGCCACCGCCCAGCCCCGGCTACCTACGGTTCCACCAACTGTCTCCCCGGCTCCCTGCAGACGGCCACTACCGTCTGCCTGACTCTCTGCTGCACGAGGGCCCTAGGCTCCAATCCTAGGCCCCAGCCAGCGTCTGCCTCTCTGCAGACCTCCTCTCTCTTCCTCTTCTAGGACTTGACTGGGCTTGTTTCCTGCCTCAGGCCAGCTAAACTCCTGGGTGGGCGTCTCCATCTCCTGACTCCGCCCACCTGGTGTGTCAGTCTGAGCCCGAGGAAAGGAATCAAGTTTCACTGGGGATGTCTGCTGTGAAACTGCTGGGGGTGGGGGTGTGTGTGAGTTGTTACCTGTGGCCCCTGGCTTGTCCAGGGCGCCACAATGGTGTACTGAAAACAGCAAAAAAATTCCAAGTGTGGAAAAACTGCAAAAAAAGTGTGATGGCACAATAGTTTTTGGGATGTTTTATTCACTGTGTTCACTATATGGTAAAACTGATGTATCTATGTGATGCCTGAGGTCGGTGCGAGTTTGTAGACACCAAATATGTATAGGTTTACTTGTATCTAAGGGGTTAAAAAAAATTCACAAGCTTGTCCAATAAAAGTGGCGTACGTTTTGCGACATTTTCCGAAACCCGTAGTGTTCTCATTTTTCGGGATCTGAGGCTCAGTGATGACTTATTTTTTGCGACTTGAGCTGACATTTCTAATGGTACCATTTTTGCGCAGATGCTATGTTTTGATCGCCTGTTATTGCATTTTGCGTAAAACTTGCGGCGACCAAAAAATGTAATTTTGGCGTTTGGAATTTTTTTGCCACTACGCCGTTTACTGATCAGATTAATTGATTTTATATTTTGATAGATCGGGCATTTCTGAACGCGGCGATACCAAATATGTGTATATTAATTTATTTTTTAACCCTTTAATTTTCAAAGGGGTGAAAGGGGGGTGATTTGAAGTTTTAGGTTTGTTTTTTCTTTTAATTTTTTAAAACTTTTTTTATTTATTTTTTTTTTATTTTACTAGTCCCCTTAGTAGGGGGCTATAGCGATCAGCAATCCGATCGCTCTGATCTATCTGCTGATCAAAGCTATAAAGCTGTAAACAGCAGATACGGTCACTTCCTGATTCACTGGCCTCCAGGCCGAGAGAAAACGAAAGTGAAACGTCATAGCTGCAGGCGCCATCACATGACCCTGTTAGCATGGCAACCACCGAAAGTCACGTGATCAGTCACGTGACTTCCGGTGGGGGCGGTAGTAAGTGAAAATCTTCACCGCGCGTATATACATCTCGCTGCCAGACTTTGGCAGCGAGATGTAAGGGGTTAATGTTACAGGTGGAATGCGATTCCACTCGTAACATGCAGGCACACATGTCAGCTGTTGAAAACAGCTGATATGTGTGCCGATCGACACATCCTGCCCGCGCCAGGGGGCAGGGCTTAACGGCACTCGATCCATGACGGATAGATCCGTCCATGGTCGTGAAGGGGTTTTTAAAGTGCACCAATCACCAGGATCTTCCTATATAACAGAAAGCCAGTGCTATCTGGCACTATCAGGCTGATTCTGTACATACCTTTAGTTGTCAGCTAGGATGTAATATTTTTGAAACACAAGCAAGTAAAGTTTGTAAAATGAGCAGCAGCTAATATCTTGGATGGGTTTTGATAGTGATTCCCACCCCTCTGCCTTTTGTTCCTCCCCCTATCTATTTATGCTAATTCTATTATAGAAGCATTTTACTAAGTGACTAGAAGGACCTGTGCTGATGTCATACCCATGTGACCAGAAGGTGCAGGGCCTCAGCCAACATAGCTGATACCAGGAAGCAGCATTATTTTTCTGTTGGCTGAGGCCCCGCCCCTTCTGGTCACATGGGTCTGATATCAGCACAGGTCCTTCTAGTCACTTAGTAAAACACTTTTATAATAGAATTAGCAGAAATAACAGATTGAGGGAGGAACAACAGGCAGGGAATCACTATCAAAACCCACCCCAGCTATCAGCTGATCGGCAGCTGCTGCCAATCAAAAGCTGCTCATTATACAAACTTAACTTGCTTCTGTTTCAAAACCTATACATCCTAGCTGACAACTAAAGGTATGTATAGAATCAGCCTGATAGTGCCAGTATAGCACTGGCTTTCACCTATATAGGAAAATTCTGGTGATTGGTGCGCTTTAAAGGGAATTGGTCACTACTTTGCTCTATCTAACCTATTAATATGGACATACAGGCAGGGGCGGTATTCAAATTTTTAACAACAGGTTCTCTGTAAACCCCGCCCATTTGAAAACCATGCCCCATTTTGAAACCACACCCATTTTGTTAGCCACACCCATTTTTGTGCACTTTCCTCAACCACAAAATACAAGTAATTAATAATAAAACCTTTCCCCTTCTGACTTTTCCTATATCTTCACTTTCCTATCAAGTACCAGTTGTTTCAGTCACTGTCAGTCACTTATTTACTTGGCATATTGTATGAACATTTTTAAACATTTTAGAAAAACTATTACTAAAGGAACCCTGCTCAAATTGGAACAGACAACCTTTCCTATACAGATCCCATCCCATACAGATCCCATCCCATACAGATTCCATGCGGCCTCCACTCCCCTACAGGCTCTCGCCCCATGTGGCCTCCACTCCCCTGCAGGCTCCCACCTCATGCGGCCTCCACTCCCCTGCAAAGTGCATGTGGTCTCCACTCCCCTGCAGGCTCTCACCCCATGCAGCCTCCATTCCCTTGCAGGCTGTCACCCCATGCGGCGTCCACTCCCCTGCAGGCTTCCACCCCATGCGGCCTCCACTCCCCTGCAAAGTGCATGCGGCCTCCACTCCCCTGCAGGGTCCATGCAGTCTCCTCTCCCCTGCACGGTCCATGTGGCCTTAGTTACCCGATGTTTATCTTGGTTACTTGTGCAGGGAGCAGGCAGCCCTGCTCCTAGCAGCTGCAGACGCTCGTAACCAATGTAAATATCAGGTATCCAAGCATGTTACCCGATGTTTACCTTGGTTACGTGTGCAGGGAGCAAGCAGCCCTGCTCCTAGCAGCTGCAGACGCTCGTAACCAATGTAAATATCGGGTATCCAAGCAAGTTACCCGATGTTTACCTTGATTACGTGTGCAGGGAACCGGCTCCTAGCAGCTGCAGACGCTCGTAACCAATGTAAATATCGGGTATCCAAGCAAGTTACCCAATGTTTACCTTGGTTACGAGCCTCCGCAGCTGTCAGATGTCGGCTCCCAGTCTTTCACGTTCAGTTCCCCTCACTCCCGATCACATGACTCCAATGCCCGCCCATAAACTTAAAGTGACAGGATCCTGCAAAATAACACATGCGTTTGCATGCGTTTTTTTGCTGTAAGAGCAGGATCCGCTTTTACAGCAAAAAAAACGTTCATGACGCATGCTAAAAAAACTTAGTGTGAAAGCCGCCTTACTTGTCTCACACTGGTAACTCATCCTTCTATATAAAATAAGATTTGGAGGCGGAGTTATCTTCCAAGCAGCATTCGCTCCATAGCCTGGAAGAGCTCATTTACATAAAGTGATAAAAGAGTATTTATCCACAACAAGGTTTCTGATAGGAGGCAGACATTTTTCAGCATTCTATAAACTGTATGCCCATATTAAAAGGCTAGATAGGTCAACTCATTAAAGTGGCCCTTTAACAAGCCTTTTAGGATTGCTACTTCCAATAGGTGGAGTAGCACCCAGGGGGTAGGGTTGTCAGGCACAGGGTCTCGCACCTGAGTTACTCATCACCGGGCTGGTGTGATGATCTGGGATGTCGCGGTGGCCTGCCCGGTTTCGTGCCCCGAGGTGTACACCAATAAAGAGGGAAGATGATGGCGGTTGTCGTGATGCCACCTGTGGTACGCGGCCAGAGATTAGACGCCGCTGCTGTCACTGTCCTCCGGGGCGGATGGTAGTAGTAGCCGGAGAGATGGTATCGCTCCCCGCAGGTGGAGCTGGCCCCGGGGAGGATGATGAGGGGAGTAGTGATGGCGATGGCCTTTGGCGCCGGCAATAAGAGTCCAAGTCGGTTGCTGTGGTTCCAGGTGTCTTTTCTCACAGTTCGTGTGGCTCGCCCAGGTAGTACTGGTCACCCGTGATGGGCCCTGTCGACAACGGTGTTTGAAAGAAGAAGAAAGTCCTTTTTCAGCAGTGTCCTTCCTGCCGAGAGGAACCTGGGCTGAGTGCTCCACTCCAAGCTGCAGGCCTCGGGAAGAGAAGAAAGTGGTACTGGTGTCGTGTCCCAGAACTGACGTCCCGTGTAGACTGTGTCCTAATTGTGTGTATTTGCTCCTATTTCTACCCCAAGTGGAATCCTCCCCCCAGGAGGCTGTCCTAGTGACCGGGACATTCCCAAGCTTTGTGTTGGCCAACCCCCTGGCCTACCCTAAGTCCAGGTCCCCAGAGAGAAGACTCCTGTGTTGTATGTAAAGTGTGAATGTGGAACACCGGTGATTAACCCCCTCCTTACCCGAGGTGAACACTGCAGCTTAAATGAGCTGCAATACTGTGTGGCGACTGGAGCCTCAGGAGCGCCATAGTGACACTAGAGTTTATCTCATTCCTCCCTGAAAGGCAATTTGAATATTACCCAGAGTAGGATTGCAGGTTTAAGACTTCTCACTACTGACAGCCAGAGTGGTTTGTCAATCTCCGCAAGTAGAAAAGTTTTACTCTTAGATCCCCTTATAGCTTCTCATACAGCCAGATCAGATCTCATACTTTGCACTGACGAGGGACAATCAACCTGAAACACCATGTCTGCAAATTGAGGTTCTGATCGGGCATACAGTTAGGTCCAGAAATATTTGGACAGTGACACAAGTTTTGTTATTTTAGCTGTTTACAAAAACATGTTCAGAAATACAATTATATATATATAATATTGGCTGAAAGTGCACACTCCCAGCTGCAATATGAGAGTTTTCACATCCAAATTGGAGAAAGGGTTTAGGAATCATAGCTCTGTAATGCATAGCCTCCTCTTTTTCAAGGGACCAAAAGTAATTGGACAAGGGACTCTAAGGGCTGCAATTAACTCTGAAGGCGTCTCCCTCGTTAACCTGTAATCAATGAAGTAGTTAAAAAGTCTGGGGTTGATTACAGGTGTGTGGTTTTGCATTTGGAAGCTGTTGCTGTGACCAGACAACATGTGGTCTAAGGAACTCTCAATTGAGGTGAAGCAGAACATCCTGAGGCTGAAAAAAAAGAAAAAATCCATCAGAGAGATAGCAGACATGCTTGGAGTAGCAAAATCAACAGTCGGGTACATTCTGAGAAAAAAAAAATTGACTGGTGAGCTTGGGAACTCAAAAAGGCCTGGGCGTCCACGGATGACAACAGTGGTGGATGATCGCCGCATACTTTCTTTGGTGAAGAAGAACCCGTTCACAACATCAACTGAAGTCCAGAACACTCTCAGTGAAGTAGGTGTATCTGTCTCTAAGTCAACAGTAAAGAGAAGACTCCATGAAAGTAAATACAAAGGGTTCACATCTAGATGCAAACCATTCATCAATTCCAAAAATAGACAGGCCAGAGTTACATTTGCCGAAAAACACCTCATGAAGCCAGCTCAGTTCTGGAAAAGTGGAGGCAAAACTTCCCCCTTTCGCTGCAGGAGGGGAGAAAAAACAGAAGGTACTTCTGCTTCAGAAATGTAAAATGCCCACACGTATGCTCAATATCTCAAATAGAGTCTGCCAATAAAACAAAATGATCCATAGATTAATAAATTGATTGACGTTTGTGTCTTCTGACCTTCGTGTGATCATTTTTGGCTACAAATATTTTTTTTGCATTTGGGCTTCATTAAATATTTTGGACCATTTGCCTTCTATAGTGTCTGTTTTTTGCTGTCTATTGTTGGCTGTTGAACGAGCTAACTGTGAACCCTTCAGTGAGCTCATTCAGATGGATAAACTTACAAACTCTTTTCTTCTTTGTTTTGATTAGCTGATTTATGATCACAGATTTCAACTACTCTTTGATGTGGCCAATGTAGCGCCCCACGGGGCAGGTGGTCAACCTACTCGTTGTTGGGCAGTCGCGGGTCGGGTCAGGCGATGTCACGGGTGGCCTTGCCCAGTTCCGTTGCCCCGAGGCGTACAACAAATAAGGGGAAAGCGGGGTGTTTGGAGAAAGTTTGTCGGGACGCCATTTGTGGTATGCAGCCAGGGAGTAGCCGACGCTGCAGAATTCCTCTCCGGGGCAAGTGTTATGGCAGCCAGGATGGTGACGATCCCCACAGGTGGAGCGGGCCCCGGGTGGATGGTGAGAGTGAAGATTTTGGCAGTCGGCGCCTAAGCGAGGGGCGGTGACGCCGGAAAGGACGAGTCAACAGTCTCTGCGGGTTCAAGGTATCTTTACTCACGACTTCAGTCGCTAGCCCAGTGGTACCGGTCACTGCCGTGATGGGCTCAGGTCGGTCCCCGATCCGTGGGAAGTCAGAACTGGTCCGGTAGTCTGTGGGCCCTTCCTCACTGCGCTTTGTAGTGCAGGTCCCTGTGGCTTGGTGGCTTGAAGCACTTAGAGTCCCTTCCATACTAGGTACTGTTCCCTATGTCAGTAGCGTGGATCCCCTTGAGTCTGACCGTGATCGCGGCCCGGGAGTCCTAGTGCCATTTGGCTCTGGAAACTTGTGTGGTTGAAGAAGCGTAGAACCTCTCCGTCTGGCAGAATCTGGTGATTCAACGTGGAATTGCACCACTCTAGGGTTCTGCACCCTGAACTGCGCTGGTCTCGGGGGAACTGACACGGTATCCTCCACAGCGACCGTTAAACTGTAAACTGTGTGGGTGTGACTCCAACTCCCCCTGGTGACCGCTCCTCCCCCTACCCATGTCCTAAGGTTGTGGATTGAGGTCCCTGTTGTGATGGCATCCTGTAAATGCAACACTGTAGGTGACCCCTTTGGTACCCGACTCTAACCCAGTCCCCAGTGGGGAAGGGGCAACCCTTGTGTGTAGGTGGTTGTGTATGGTGAAACCGGCACCGACCTCCCCTGGATCCATGATCAGTACTACACCCTAAGTGGAGTGCAGTACCCTGTGATGACCAGAACCTCAGGGGTGCCACACCATAAAGGAGCTCAGAAGAAGGAAGCGTTATAAGCAGTGACGGTGGCTCAGTGGTTAGCACTGCAGTCTTGCAGCGCTGGGGTCCTGGGTTCAAATCCCACCAAGGACATAATCTGCAAGGAGTTTGTATGTTCTCCCCGTGTTTGCGTGAGATTCCTCCGGGTTCTCCAGTTTCCTCCCACAGCCCAAAATCATACTGAGAGGGACTTTAGATTGTGAGCACCAATGGGGACAGTGTTATCAATGTATGTAAAGTGCTGTGGAAGTAATAGCGCTATAAAAGTGAATAAATATTATGATAATATTATTAAGTGAAGAGGTTCACTGACAGAGTCTCAGTACTTTAAAGGAGTTGGTCACTTCTCTTTTTTTTCTTTATGGCTTATCTATGGCCATGAATATTTGATCAGTTGGGGGTGAACCCTGCCGATCAACTGTTACTGGCTGTGGCTGGAAGTTCTTTAATGCTGCTTGAACTCAGCAGCGCCGTCATTTCTATAGTGGCCGATACCGGGTACTGCAGATCCCGCATGTCATAACTTGTTTTCAATGGAAAACCCCATTAGAGATCTCTGAATATTTGTAAACTCATTTTTTCACAATGTGACTTACAGGGGCTCTTATGCTGTCCCTCACTCTAACCTTCAGATTACCCCTAATGGTGGAGATGCCGGAGTCCAGTGCCTTATTAATCTCCTGTCCTGAGCTAAACTGTCCCCCCCATACCAGGAAAGTTAGGTAAAGGAGTGTGATGGCAAAACAGGTAAAGACAGACAGCGAAAAATCAAAACTCAGACACACTTCAAACTCACAGGAACAAACAAAGGAGAAAAGCAAGAGGAGTAAGGCAACAACAAAAGCGATTCCGGCAGCTAAATAGGAAAGATTAATTAACATACGAACCAGCTCTCACTGCTTGCAGTATACTCAGGACAATTACCACTTGATCCTGCACGGAAAATCCTAGGTCAGGATATCCACAATTCAAGAAAAAACAAAATATCCAGTGGATCCAGGCAATTTTTTTTCTGGTTAAAATAATTCTTTTATTGCATTACATTAAAAGATCATAACAGAGAATAATAGAAAAGGGGTTTATGCCGTGCTATTCATCAGGAGAGAGGACAAGGAGTGATCAATGTTCCTTTATTGTAGCTTGTGTCTACGCGTTTCAGGAGCTCTGCTCCCTTCTTCAGGACATACAGCACAAAGACAACATATCTCAAGATATTCAACCTTCCTCCACCAATTCTACATTTTGTCCCTAAAGGCCCCATCACACACAGAGATAAATCTGCGGCTGATCTGTGGTTGCAGTGAAATTGTGGACAATCAGTGCCAGGTTTGTGGCTGTGTACAAATGGAACAATATGTCCATGATTTCACTGCAACCACAGATCTGCCAAAGATTTATCTGCGTGTGTGACGGGGCCTTTAGGGACAAAATGTAGAATTGGTGGAGGAAGGTTGAACTAGATGGACCTAGGTCTTTTTTCAACCTAAGTAACAAAAGGACAACAAGGGTTAACACCACAACCGCTCACACCAATGATGTACTATAACCACCAGTAAGTCTGGATCACAACACCTCACCAGACCAGTATGGAGAAGCTATAGCTGGCATTAATGGAATAGTCCAGCCAGCATATATAGGAGGGGAGTGAATGTGATTGGCTCCCCTACAGCATGTGATCAAAGGAGACTAACAAGCAGCCCAGCAGAGAATAACTCTTGCTAGCCTGCCAATGCACTGCAAGTCTGTGGGTCGCCGCCTGAGTCTGGTTGCGCTGGTCACAGACATCAGAGAAATTAGCAGGCACAGTGCCGGAATATGTAGTTGACTCGCCCACCCCAGGGCTATGGGACACTCGGTGCCGGGCCGGACTAGTCCGGGGGTAGTCAGTGGTGGCGGGGCCCGACTCCGTGGCCCTGGTGGGTGTCAGTTAAATATGGCTGGTGACTTGGGGTTTGTGTTCGTGACGCCACCTGTGGTTTGCGGCTATTAAGCCGCCGCTGCTGTGTGAGGCCTCCGGGGTGATGATATGGCAGCAATGGTGGTACTGCTCCCCACAGGTGGAGCGGTGCCCCGGGGACACTGTTGGTGCTCGTGAGAGTCTATGGTGTTGTGTGGAAAACACGGTGCAGGGTCGACAGGCATGAAAGAAACAGGCACAAACAACAGTCTCTTTACCTTCTCCTCTTTTACTTCACAAACGGTTAGTTCTGGGAGACCGTTACAGGTGGTAGAGGGCTCCGGCCGGCCTGGAAGTAACTAAGATGTCGTTTTGGCCAGATGAGTATGAGGCCTACTCCTGTTCTTTTCCTTACTGTGATAGGACCCTGCTCTCTGAATTTAGCAATGGCCCTCTTGCTGCTGGGACCGGTGGTACGTCCCTTTCCCTCTGTAGTAGGCTGCACAGACCCTCTCTGGTGCTTCTCTGCTGGAGTCCACACCGGGCCCTGATGATGCAGCTGTACCTTCGGGCTGTTTATGGGCCAGGTGCTTGCAGCTCTCCTGCCCTTCGGATTCGGCTACCAGGGAGTATTTTAGGCCCTGGTGGCCACAGACTCCGATGTCCGAGTCTCTTCTGTGCCTCTCTGCCCCTCCTGCTTCACTGGGCCAAGCTGCTCCAGCTCTAGGCCCCAGTTCCACAGGACAGCACTACTCTGCGTCTGCTTGCACCGACTTCTCTCTACAGACTGAACACTAACTCCTCCCTCAGGCCAGACTTAAGGAATGCTCCCTGGAACTCCGGGTTCAGAGCTCCCCCTGCTGGCCTGAGGGAGAACTGCGTTGGATGTTAAACTTACTGGCCAATAGGCCTCCCAATTACCTCCAGGCTCAGCATTAACCCTTTGGAGGGGCAATGCTGTTGTAGCGACCAGGTCCTGGGGCGCCACACTCCCCCTTAGTTAAACTCAGTACTCCCGGACTGAAGAAAACAAAACAAGACATAACATGTTACAACCTTAAACAACTATAAGAGTCCAGTGTGGCTCCCTGCCGGGTGTCCATTACACTGCTCCATGGGGGACCCGCCGCGATAAAACCCCCAACGTAGGCTCTGGGCGTGCGTCAGAGCATTGCTGACCCCACTCTATGCACGCCGGACGGGTTTTTCTTCAGGGGTGTTGAGCACACTGGTGCTAACTATGTACAATTAGAGTGTTGGCCACCCATAGTCCAGTGGCCCAATTGTCCATTTACTTAATCACCTAAGACAAAAAACATTTTATAAAAGACATTTCAACTAACTATATACATTCTGTTAGGTATTTTACTTTCTATGTTCTATACCTTGGAGGGGGCTGTCCCCGAGTGCTACGTTGGGACCGGCGTAGCTCTGGGGTTCGTCCCTGACTACTTGGAGTGTCTGCCCCCTCCGTGTTACTGGTAGGCCTAACCCTGACAGGTATGCGTGTTGGTTGCCTACGGAGTCTCAGATTCGCCAAGGGTACGACAGGTTCACCATTGGCAGGGGGTTGATTCTCCTGTTCTACTGCTGGCGTGTCATCTTGTGTTGGGGCGGACAGTTCCTTAGATGGATCTGGAACCTCTTCTGTCTCTGGCTCGACCAACTGCGGGAACGTCAAGACCGGTACCACTATGGCATTATTTATTCGGGTCCAAGTTTTGGGGAATTTGCCAAGGATTGTTTGTATCATCTCTTCCTCTTTTTCTTGAATTTCTTCCACTTCTTTTTGGATTTTGCACCGCTCAGGGCACGCTTTCAGGCGGTCTCTGGAAACTGTTTGATAGGTCTTGCCTTCATCCTTGCTTATGAGGCATACCTTACTATTGTCAAAGTTGGAGGGAATAATGGTGTAGGGTTCATTCTCCCACTGATCATCTAATTTATGCGCCCTCCGCTTTTTCTTGAGGACCTGTTCTCCAGGTGCTAAGGGAGTTGCTGGGGCCGTTTGATTGTAGTTCTGTTCTTGTCTCGTTCTTGCTTGGGACAGGCTCTTTTCTACGCATTCCTGGACCTTGCGGTACTGCTGCTGCCGCTCTGTATCCCAATCTTCTATCTCTTGAACCGCTTCAAGTGACACAGTTCCCATCTCCAAGTCTACAGGTAACTTGCCAGGTCTTGCTCGCATCAGGTAAGCAGGGCTGCAGTTGGTCGAATTTACTGGGATATGGTTATACAGGTCTACCAGATCTGGTAACTTCTCTGGCCATTGGTTTCTTTCTTCCAGCGGTAGAGTCTTGAGCATATCAATAACCAGATGGTTCATCTTCTCGCACAATCCATTGGTTTGGGGGTGGTACGGTGTGGTTCTGATTTTCTTACAACCGTACATGTTACAGAACTCTTGGAACACTTCTGCCTCGAATGCAGGACCTTGATCAGTCAGTACTCTTTCAGGGTAACCGTGAGGTCGACAAAAGTATGCCTGAAATGCTCTAGCTGCTGTTCTGGCTGTCTGGTCTTTCACAGGCACTACTACTGTGGCGCCCCTGACCTGGTCAGGCACCACTGAGTACTCCACCCATGCTGGGGACAGTACAATACAGGTAATCCAGAAGGCTGACCGAGGTGTGACTACACAGGCGCATAGTGATCAGGTCTCACACATGTACCTATGAGAGGACCCCTGGGGATCCCAGGAGGGGGAAAAGCCTTCACCTTCACTGGAATAGTGGAGGGGGCCAAAAGCCTCCATCTCCTCTCAAGGGGTGTGGTAAGAGAATCTGGTTGCTAGGTGGCGTAGGCAGGCACAAAAGGGAAAAGAGAAGGAGGAGTAAACGGTCTGCAGCAGAGTGTGGAGGAGTGAGGAGCAGGAAAGTGAAGCTCTGACAGGAGCAGCAGTGAAGGTCCCAGATGTGAGCCGGTTCAGAGCAGAGTCCAGGGAGCTCCGAGGAGAGCTGACCCCTTCCCCTGGGCTGCTGTAGTCTGACAGCGTCCGCGCAGTGGCTACCGACGGGGGAGAACGGTCACCTAGGAGTGCTACCCGAAACCCATCTCCAGCTAGAGAGAGAGCACAGAGTGGGAAGTAAGGAGACTGCTAGGGAGAACCAGGCCCAAACGGGCGGCAGATCCCGGAGTGGGGATAGATCCACCTTTCCCTGCTAAACCTGCCGGTGTGGGGCCCTCAAAGCCCACACCACAACACCACAAAAGCCGCAGCCACGTAGCCACAGTTAGGGCCCATAGCTCACAGGAGGCAAGCAGCTGGAGTGAGCTGGTCCAGGCCACAAGCAAACGGCAAACGAAGGGGAGTGAGGCTTCAGCAACTTCCCTGGGTGACCCCCATAGGGACTAAAAGTCGGGGTTACCCCAAACCACCAAGGGCTAAGGAAGGCGAGTTGGTAGTCACCATCAGAAGTCAGCCTGAAGGATACCTGGTTCCCGCCTGGTTCATCCCAGCTACGCCCGGGTTACTCACCCTGCCACCTGAAGTGAGTAAAAACCCTGAAAGACATTCTGCCTGTGTGGAGTTATTCTGCGCCTTGTGGTTCTACACACCTACACAGGGCCCTGGGGCTTGCCTCACTCTCAGGAGGCTATTCCAACTAACTGCACTCACCATCAGCCCCAGGCGTCCCTCAACCTGCAGTGGCGGTCCCTACTGGCCGCAATACTGAGAGTGGCGTCACGACAAATAGAAGATTCCCTACCTGTGACGAGATCCAGCTGAGTGGAGTCCCTGAAGGTAATGCACCGACACTACACCTGTGGGGCTTCACATCTGGCGTCACGAACAGGATAAGGACTAGACCTGTCCAGACAGGTGACCATGTGCCTGGGCGGTCCGCTTGAAAAATTGGAAGCGCCGCCATATTGCCACCATGAAAAGCGCGCTGAAAAACAACAGCAGCCCGCGCTGGAAGAAGTTACCGCCCACGAAGAGGTGTGGCTACCCAGAGATCCCCTGCAGAGTTCTGACCTCGCTTGTGAAGAGAGCGGAAGCGTCCAGAGACGGCGGAACGGAAAAGAAGCCAGCAGCTTGTTGCTAGAGAAAATGGCGTCTGAATGCAGAGACCCAGAGCCAGGCTCCGCTGCCTGGTGGTGTCGGGAGCTCGCCGAGTTCTGCGATCAACTGGAGGCCAGGGTCGGAAGGCTGATTAGAGAGGGACGGACGGAGTTTCTGTGGATGACCGCGGCGGTTCAGGCCTATGAGGGGAGAGCCGCGCGCCGAGTGCCAGACCGGGCGGTGACGACTCAGACCCCGATGCTGCCACCAATGGGTGAGTCCAGTGATGCCCCTGCCGGCGCGAGTGCCCCGACCCCTGCTACCACGCCCGCAGTCCCTGAAGAGGCGCCCGGCGCGGCGACGCTGAGCCAGGCCGCAACCACGCCAGGTGCGGCCCGCCAAGCCCCGGCCGCCGCAGCGATGCCCTGCTCGGCCCACCAAGACCCGGTCC